>NC_090895.1:45039874-45082374 GCF_036669925.1 Montipora capricornis | reverse complement strand
ACCCTCGAATTTTAGAATAGCTTGGTGTAGCTAGCATCTCCGAGCATTTACCCTCCCAACCATGATACACCACAGAAGACAGCCACATGAATCATAGTACTCGGCACTTATTAAAATCATCTCAAGAAGTACATGCTTGCACCCTCAAACTAGTTTGGGGATCCACGTTTTATAATGTCCCTGCTCAGGACCTATTAAAATCTCCCTTCTATTCCATGCACGAACTGTCGTTAAATTACCAGAAGCATACTTGAACATCTTCCTTCCCCTCAGTAGCATTTCTACTATTTAGCTAAACCAGTCAAGATAATAAATGATTTTGCTTCGTTTTTTAAATCTTAGTTGGAAAGAAAAGGACACTTTGTTTGGCTGTTCCGGAAGACTGTTATGTCATGCCCCCACAGCTCAGTGTCAAGCCCCCAAAACTGAATGATCTTCCAAACACCAGCAAGCCCTGGAGATGTGCTGACCTGCCGATTGATGTTTTGCTGCTGACTGTGGAGGATTGTGAGTTCTTGAGTTGTTTCTCATTTCTGGAACAACCTTTCAGAAGTTACAAGATAGAAGTTGGCCCGATCTATTTTGGATACACTGGTAATGCTGATGACCAAAAGAAGCTTAAAGTTGCATTAATGAAATGTTCCAAAGGTGCCGCAGTCCCAGGGGGATCATTAATAGTGGTAAAGAATGCCGTCAGGACATTGAGGCCCAAGGCTGTGTTTTCAGTGGGAACTTGCAGCGGTTTAAGCTCGGATAAAATTAAACTAGGAGATGTAGTTGTATCTTCTAAGTTAACAACATCAGCTGGATTCAAAACTCCTGTGAGTCGACATCTTGGCAGTCTTGTTAGGGATGCACATTGTGGATGGATCGCTCCTTTGGAAAATCGAGATGAATTGGAAGTCAAAGTACACTGTGATAGTGATATTTTGAGCCAAACACAGGCAGTGAAGTGTGGATGGGATGACCAATATCCAGAAGCAATTGCTGTTGAGACAGAAGGGGAAGGTAATATGCGTAGTTTTAACGATGAATGGTAATAAACCTTTAACTAATTTGTATTAGACAAATCTGAAAAAATCCTAAAGTTATTATTTTCTGTTACTTCATTTTTTGTCAATGAAACTTTAAGCTTTCCAAGGAAATACTAAGCTAAGCATTGTGTTTGCTGAACTTTTTTTTCACGTAAGAAAGGTGTATAAAAGATTATTTTAGGGCATCAATAAGACGGCTTCCATTGAAATCGATTATCTCCAAGGTTGATTTAGGTTCATTTCACTGTGTTGGGGTAATCAAGACAATACTGTGTTGATAGAATGGAAGAAATTGTCACTTTGTCTGAGAAACATTTGAATCTAAAAAACTTGGTTGTTGTAACATATGAGGAGAATAGAATGGCTGTGAAGTGCAAGTTAATTGTCACAACAATCTTTTAAAAAACTTAAAGCCAGAAAGAATAATAGTCAACTTGAAGCTGCTGTTTCAATGATTGACTTGGAGATGTGAATCAACAGAGTGTTGCTTGAAGACCTTTCCCTAAAAATTTCCTTCATCCTTATCTTCAGGTGTTTTTGCTGCAGCCTATGATGAAAAAGTTGAGTGGGTGGTAGTAAAAGGTGTAGCAAGTTATGTTAATCAAACCCAGCTGTTACGAAGTGAGTGGATGTCTTTTGCAAGCACCATGGCAGCCTCTGTTGTGGCAAATATGCTCAATGATCCTGTTGTTTTCCAAGAATGGCCGCACTGTAACCAAGGTAAACTTCATCGTTGGAAAATCTGGCTGTTTAATTAAAGCATTTGTACAGTAATTGTGTAACTACCAATAATAATAATAATAATAATGGTAAAATCTTGAAACACTTTGAACATTCTCACACCGTTTTCGTCTCCCTCTCTTCTTCAATGTTGTTTTAGCCAGTCAATCAGTAAAATGTCATCTTAACACTGTCCAGGGGAAAGGGGTGTTTCAAGGATTTTTGGCGAGAATTGTAGGTTTTTAAGCAGGAGGCTAAGGGCATCAAGCCTGATAGAGAACGACCCTCAGAAAACAGTGAACACAGAGTCAGAGTGCCTTACCCAGCACTGTTTCTGGGGAATTGCAGCGAGAACCGGGTTATAATCCAAATACTGCAAGAAGAGAATTTGAAAACTGGTTGAACAAGATTGTCATTGAATGCTATCTCATGGGCCTGACACCAGTTGAAAGAGGCTCTCGGAAATGCATGCTTGCCTTTTGAGAACAACTTGATGAGTTTGAGGTAACGGATGGCTGTTTGAAGTGGAAATGGACCAAATTAAAAGCAAACTAGCAGAACCTATTCCATCCCATGTGCAAGAGAACTCTGAGCCAGAGCACCAGAGATGCGTAGCATTTGTAACGAGTGAATCATCTAATCAGAATGCTGACAAATGCCTAACTAAGGACACTAAGTAATGTTAACTAAGGAGAGCTCTATTGGTTGGTCCAAGGTGCACAGCTGACAGATGAGGAGGTTGGAAGAAGAGATAAGCGATAAAGAAAAAAGAAGAATTTCAGCATTAGCAACCTCTACATCCCTTTAAACCATTGACTCTTACAGGATGAGACGAAATTCCAAGCATCAGCTTTCGGGCAAGCTGTAATTTCATCTTACTAGCCCAAGTCTCTGAGGAGCTCGTCCCCAAAAGTTTAAGTTTGAATTGAACGCAAATTGTGTGGCATGCTGCACGTGCTCAAAAAATTGTTAAATTTTTGAAGATCGCTTATTGAAAATAACCAACAACAACTAAAAACCTACTTTATTCAAGTACCATTACACGGTTTAGAAAGTTAAGAAATTTGTCGCAGTATTCTGAATAACAAGGGCCTATAAACTACTGAAACATTTATCGATAAAGACAAGGATATCGTTCTAAAATCAGGAACAACCCCAAAGAGTGATTCAGTGTTATCAGACAGTTCACAAGATAGCAATATTTCATTGTGATGTAAGTTTATCATTTGACATGAGAAGGGACTTTTGCCAACTCGCTAGTGCTTTTGTGCTTGCTCTCCTTGAAGCATTATTTATCATATAAGTCTTCTGCAATGATCTTCTTAAAGACTTGGCCTAGCGACAACTGGAAGTTTTGCTCGGTCATAACAAAAATGACCAGACCTGATCGTCGCCATATTGGCTTTGGCCAGCTAAAATGATGATTGACAAGGATGAGTTCGGGCCCTTAAAAAGAAAAGATTTTTATTCTTTCACTTTCTCTCTCAAACGGTCTGTTAATTAAAACATTCATGTCAAAAGTTTGCTTCTGGAAAAAAGCAACAAACAATGCCACACTTGTGTTCAATTGATGCTTGCCCATCGGGCAACCTGTGATAAGAAAGTGCTAGCCCAAAACTATTGTTCCACTAGCCCCGGGCCATCGGACAGCCTTTTTGTTGTGCTCTGAATCCTAGATTATTGACTACAGTGGAAGATGAGACATTCGTACTCCCTACACTCAGCGAGTCATTGTTAAATTTGAAAAGCTGCTACCTCAGGACGTACGGACACTCTGAAGCGCTGTGAAACATTTTGGCCGACCATAAAGAAGCGAATTACAATAGTCAATCCTTGAAGTAATAGTAGGATGAATCTGGGTCTTGCATGTATCATAGGACAAAAACTTGAGAATCTTGAAAATATTGCGGAGATGAAAAAAGAATACTTGCATACGGCTGTGACATGCAGTACCATCGCCAGAGAATTGTTGAAAGTAACCCCAATATTTTTAGCACTAGTTGAACAGTCAACTTTATCAGAAACAATGATAAGGCTATCCAGAAGAGTACATGGGGAATAGGAGGACAAAAATACCAGAATTTGTGGCTTCTTACTGTTCAACTTTAGTTTGTTTGCTAAGATCCATAGGTTAATACCCCTAGTGCAGTCTTCAACTGTAGATTTACATGCTAATAACTCCTCTTGTGATGCTGTTTCCAAAGGCAAAATTTATCGTCAGCCTACAAATTATGAGATAGATCATGAGATTTTGCAATGTCACCCAAAGGGGATGTATGCAATGAATAAAGCAAAGGACCAACCACTGAACCCTGAGGAACTCCATAAGGAAAGTCATGTACATCAGAGGAAACATCTTGGATTCTAACAAATTGTATGGGGTCAGACAAATACGAACGCAGCGAATTCAGTACCTTGTCACAAATACCAAATCTGGGAGATAGTCTTGAGTGCAGAAGAAGATGATCTATTGTATCAAAAGCAGCTGACAAGTCCAGTAGAATCAAAATGACAGACTTCCGAACATGTTTGGTGATTGATGTAGCTATCCGTCCTGAAAGAAACACATCTTTCGAATTGGTGGGAAGCTCGTGAAATCAGTGTGATCAGAGTCTTATCAAAAAGGGCTTGGAAGTATGTGTCTAAAGAATCCCTGGAAACATTAACATCAAGGATGTACAGAAGATCAGTTTACCAGGAAAACGTTGATGACAATGAGGTGATGATGATGATGATGCACTTGGTAGACAAGCAAAATGTCTCTTTTAGGTGTAAAATATGTGGAGAAACTGATTAGACTATCAGCCACATTGTGTCAGGATGCAAGATGATGATTTGCTGGAAATTTTGTAGAAATCTGGGGTGTGACAGGCATTATTATTATTATTATTATTATTATTGTTATTATTTATTATTGTTATTGTTCTTGTTGTTGTTTATTTCTCACGCCATTGATAGATATACGTGGACTTGTTGCCCCAGAGCATCAAGCTATAGCTTATAAAAAGCTCATTACAGCTACGTCATGTGTTGAAGTTTGTGTCGCTGAAATTCGCGTTTGGATGTCTCGTAACTATTTGAAACTGAATGATGAACTAACATTTCTAATATTATGGTGGGCGAAGAGGGTATAACCCCAACTGCTTCATGTCGTAATACTGGTGTGTTGTTAGATGACACCCTCACCTTTGAGACTCATATCACTTCTGTCTGCAAGACTTCATTCGGGCACTTGAGGAACATCGCCACATAATCTGCACCTCACCTCACCTTCCGTGCTTGTGTGGGTCTTCTGACTCGTGTATACTTGCATTGGTAAGAGCTGCTCGCGTAGCTGAATTTGACACTACCACCTGATTGTAATCGGACAAGGGGCTTGTCCAGATCACTGACAATCGTCTGAGATACTCTTTTGCTGCACACTCCAGGACCAACTTATCCTGCGTAACACTCTCAAGTACTCCCACGAACTTGTACTGCTCAGCAGCATCAAGACAGGGTATTCTAGTCGACTCATCAACTTTCCCCCATGAGACACCACTCACTTGTATCCCCCTTTTCACATGGGCCACCGCACACTCCTTTGGGTTCCACTGAAGCCCCACATCCTCCATAGACGACTTGACTACCTTCATAACTCATTCGAGCTTAACGGACTCTCCGATGCAGCGAAGATCCTGAGATCATCAATATACAAGAGACCGGTAACCTGGCTGTTGATGGGCTGGGTTCAAGCATACGGTTGACCTTAATCCTCTCGGAGGTCTCTCTCCCTTGCCTTGTGATCGCCACCACCTTTTCCAACTCTTGCACAGTTTGGCAATGACTTTACACAGCCACATGGGAAACCTGTGTAACGTCTTCACCCCATTCAGCCAACTATGATCGTATCAGAATCGTATGCTTTTTTACATCAATCCAGGCCACACTAATATTCGGCCTCCCCCTGTGACAATCCACCACAACCTTTTCATCTTTTTTATCAGAAAAATAATTAAATTTTTGATTCAGTCTTTTATTTAAAATTCTTGCGAGCACCACTATCTCAAGGATTGTGATGTGAAACAGTTGCCTTATGGTTCTGATACAAAGGGCTTTTGTATAATAACGTTTGGGCAACTGTAAAATGTCACAGTTATTAAAGATGGCCAGGAAATTTTAACAGAAGAGGCAATACTGAAATTTCTTTATTCGGATTCGACTTTTCTTTAATGTTCAGGAAAATTTGATTGTATAGACATCTTTTCCTGAGGTTTGATGTTAATTTTGTTGGAGTGGAAATTTCTTTTAGGTAATTGAGTCAATTATTCCTACTGAGTTACTGTGAGTTGCTGGTTTTGTTGGCTTTGCTTTCCTCGTTTGTATCTTTTTTTCCTCATTTCGTTTTCTTTTTTTAATAATAAAGAGATCCTGAGGACACACGGAGTGCACACTCGGGACAAACTAAAAGAGATCCAAGGTAGGTAGAGAAGAGTCTTGAGCTATGCTTATGAATCAAATTGTGTAGGCCTTGCATTTAGGAGACACAAATTTGTATATTAAAAGAAAAGGTAAGAAGTAACTCACTTCCTTTATTGCCTGATGATGATGATTATGATGATAAACATGATACCTTTGACACGAGTTTTTGATGTGAATAGTTGAAATACAACTGACAATGAGTACCTGAAGGTCATAAGAGATGACTTGATGTTCAGATAACAAACCATTTTGCAAATATTATAGTTATGGAGATGGTGCAATGTCAACCCCGGTAAATGTAAATGTATGAAGAATTTTCTGATTTTTTTCCGAGCATAAGTCAACCACCTAGTTTACATCGTTATTTGACTTTGTAACTGCGTGATACAGTTCTACTCAAAGACCCACATTTCACCCTTGTTCACCATAGTGTCCAGTAGCTCAGTGGTTAGAGCATCCGACTAGATCACGAAGATCCCATCTGGAACTCCGATTTTTTCCGAGTTTCCAATGGATGCAATTTCAAGTCCAAGTCACCATCGAAAAAAGAAACATTTCTTCAATATACCAACTCTTTCACCATTAGCTGTGCAATAATAATAATAATAATAATAATAATGCTGATTTTTCCGATGATAGTAATAGTGAAAAGAAAAAGGAGAGAATGAAGCAGTGACGGTGAAGATGAAGTTTCAATTAAAAAACCTTCTGTTATACTTCCCAAAAGAGAAAAGGACTTTTTTCTGCCTGTTGAACGTAACGTTGGTCGAAATGATCATTTCTCTTTTTACCTTTTCTCTCATGATCAGAGTCTTCTTTCGGTGAGGAAATCTGTAGAGCAAAGCTTCAAGAACATTATATAAAAACATCCAAAGTGCGAACGTCTGTTTGGTCCAGGTCGTCTCTTGTAGATATTGATCAAGTCTACACCCGGCTGTCTGTAACACAAAGAGAAACCACCTTAACTGGGTCAAAACAGAAAAAGATGGCTCACTACAGTGACCTCTTCACGCCAATCGGTAAGGGAATTAACCCAAAGAGGATTCTTGTGCAGGGAGAGACGGGAATTGGTAAAAGCACTTTTGCGAAGAGGCTGGCGATCGACTGGGCTCGACTTGATGACACTCACACTGAAGATAAGCAAGCCGCTGTTCTGAGGAGGTTCAAGCTTGTTGTTTTCGTTGACCTCAAGGAAGTGTCCAAATGTCAAAGCCTCAAAGATGTCATTTATAACTCGGGACTTTTTGCCCGTGAAGACAAATGGTTAGTAGAAGGTCTTCTGAATTATATCACCAATCATCAATATGAAGTTCTTCTGTTGTTGGATGGCTATGATGAGTATCACAGTGGACAGGAATCTCAAATCTTTGATATATTCAGTGGAAAAGAATTAAGAGACTGCTGTGTGTTGATGACAAGTCGAATTTCCAAAGCTGGTGAGCTCCAAGAATTTCAAGACCTGCTTGCAGAAATAACAGGATTCAGTGATGAGGACAAACTGACGTACATAACTCGACAGCTTGGTGACAAAAGAGATGCCAGAGATTTGTATGATCACTTGGAAGAAAACGAACTGTTAGGCCTTGCGAAAGTTCCCTTACTTTTGCTGTTCTTTTGCACGCTATGGAAGAAGAAACATTCAGAAGGCTTGTCGAAAGCCAAAACGAGCTTATATTTAAAAATTGTCCAGCACGTTTTAAGCCACAACCAAGGAAAGAACACCTTTCCTCACTTTAGCACAATAGAGGATAATTCAGAGATCCTCAGTCAAATTGGTAAGCTGGCTTTAGAGTGTCTTTTAAACGATGACCACATTTTCCCGTATGGTAAACTTTCTTCTGAAGTTCTGTATGAAGACAGTGTTGTCATTGGTTTACTTCAAGTAACTGAGTTTACAGAAAGCTTGCAACCAACAGAAATGGTTTCTTTCATTCATAAGAGCATACAAGAATTCTTAGCAGCCTGGTACGTGACTCACAAATGTATACCTGATGGAAATCTCGGTTTGATTGAAGAGCACACTCAAACCTTGAAAAGCTGTCGCGAGTTCGAGAACGTTTTGCGATTCATATGTGGACTAAGTGATGAAGGAGCAGCGAAAGTGTTTGACCATTTGAAGTCAGTGAGAATAAACGATCCTTCACTTGATATATCAGAAAAGATATCTAATGAAGACCACAAATACAAGCCATTGGATGACGTTTTTGCGAGACATGAATATTTCAGTGATTTGGTTTTTTATTGCTTTGAAGATGTACAGTCAAAAGAAACGCTTGCAAAAATTTGCGTTGAATGCTTTGACGGGATCACAGTTATCTCAGAACCACCTTCTCACGTTGCGTTACTGTTTTCCGGTGTGAATTCCTGGACTTTTATTTTTAATCCTTGTTTCTTGTTTTTGAAATTTAAAGATGCCCTTGCAACTCTTTACAAGGTGGTAGAAACAGTAAACTTCCTTGATGCCCCAATGAAGATAACTGAGAATTCTGAAAATGTTCCCCTTGGAGTATTTTTGAGAAAGTTCCTCGAGGTTGAATGTGAAATGTGTGATTTTTCATCAATCCTTCATATCCACGACGGTGATGTCAGTGTTTATTTCAGAGAGTTAGACCTGAATTGTGCTGCCCATGCCAGACTATTTACTGAGAGTGCACAGGCTGTTGCTTTACCGTGTCAGTCGGTAAGCTTGGTTCCACAAAAGACGTCCCTTAAGTTCTTAAGTACGTTTTGTAGCTTTGGACTTTCTGCAATGAGAGATCTTGTTGCTGTAATCAAAAATTGCACCCATTTGATGAGAATCATCGTTAGCGTTCGAGATGCGGAAGACAGTGTTTGCGAATTTTTGCAACAGCTCCCAAACCCTAGCAAGTGCGATTTAGAATTGAGTTGTAAACTGATGTCAAAAGGAACTGAAGAACTCCCTGAATTGTTGCAAAGTTTTGAAAACATCACGGGACTTTGTATTTCCTTTGATGAGTGGTGTGCTGAGAAAGCAATCATGAGGTTGGTTTCCAGTATCACGCACAAGAGCCTCGTTCACCTGTCGCTACTTAAAATCCACCTGACTCCAGCAGTTGCTGCAGCGCTCGGTCGTTCGTTCCAGAGATTGTCATCCTTACAATTTCTTTATTTGCATGGCACAGGTGATAGTTTGAATGTTGAAGACATGTTTGCCCTTTTTGACAGAATAGACAAAGACATGCCCTTGAAATGGTTGACGTTCACCAATGTCAGTGTTAGTGGGAGTCTCAGTCCACTAACCAGAAAACTTTGCTTTTTTCCGCATTTGAGATGGCTAGCCCTTAATTCGTTGGATTTGAATGAAAATGACCTGCAAGATTTGGAAACGTCCTTTAGTAATGTCCCAAACCTGCATCGCCTAAACCTCAGCGGTAACGCATTAGATCACGTGCAAAAACCCCTCGCATCATTCTTAATGAAACTTGGTAAAATCAAGTATTTTGATTGCATGGCTTGCAAATTGTCAGGGGAAACTTTACGAATTCTTCAAGAAGCACTTCCCCATTTATTCATTTATTCCGAAAACTCCATTGTTGACTGACTGGCCGAGGCGTTGACGTCTTTCCAAATGCTGTGCTACAAGCAAGCAAAGTTTTGACTATTGATGATGATTTGGTTTCCTTGCCTTTGAACTGCTACAATTGTCCATTAGTAATTTTGTCACCAAGGAAGTTTCTGGCGATCCAATTTCCACACGAGCGTGTAACGTAAATGAAGCACCTGCCAGAATAGTGTTACCATTCAAGGATCAGAGATCACGGGCCAATTCCGCGCGAACACAACTTGGAGAACTTGGCCGCAAAATTGGAATTGATATTCGCCCCGTGTATGCAAGTCGTAAGATCGGGCACGAGATCAACCAAAGGAAAAGAAGTCACTTATGCTACTACAAGTGCATGTGTTTTGTGTGATACAAACTATGTCGGGTATACGTGCCGACACCTCTATCAGCGCGTTGAGGAAGCCAAAGGATCGTCTTCAATCGGGAATCACATTAAAGAGCAACATGGAACATAACCTGCAAACGCCGACGTATTTCCGGCGGTCGTTTCTCTCCGCCGGAAATACGTCTGCGTTCGTAGCCTATATGGAACAGCCCCAAGTGACATATTTCGTTATTTTAAGATCTTAAGAATGTGCTAATGTAATTTCGACTGCCTGATCTACGTAATGCTCTTTATAATGGAGCTTAAGCTAACTTTGAACAAACAGTCAAAGTCAATCCAAGTAATGTTATTTATATAGTTTTCCATAGTATTTTATTATTTTAACACTTACATTTCAGCGCTTGTATTTACATATTTTATCGTTGGATATTCTCACGCCCTTATTTCTACTTATATTTGTATATTTCATTCGCTCGTTCTACAACTTGAAAATGATTTCAGAGAGATCGAAAGGTCGTTTTTGATCACTAGTTTTCATTTTGAAATTTAATAACAATTTTTTAAAAAAATTACGAAGAAGAACCAGAGTGCAGCTTAAAGCAATGGATCTGTCAATTACCGGTTTAGATCGCGCATACCTCTTCAGGAAGTCTAACAAGATATAAAGCGGTGGGAAGTGCTTTAAAACAATTTAAGCTAAATCTTGAACCTTAAAAATACAACTTTGCTCCATTATACCGACCGAAGAGGACTTTCGCATTTCCTACTTTTAATGCCAGAGATGATGGCAATGAAAAAAGTAAACTTGAATTTGTTTGCAGAAGCGCAAAAATCTTTGTAGGCGAAACTTTTTCAGTCTCTCCAGAAAAATACTCAATAGTTCTCCAGGTAAGCAAGCAAGCTACCTTGAAGACATGGGATTCGAAGGTTAGAATTTTAGACATTTTTAGTATGCATGCGTTCTCGTCCGTTTCCTTGGTTATTATCAGAAGCTGATGTGCTTCTGTTGTTATTGATCTCATTTAACGACCACGGAAGATAACATATGGTTCCATGTTTGATGTAGTAATGTTGATTAGGAATGTTTCAACGTGGCAGTGGAACCCTCAAATCAGCTGCAATTAAATTTATCGAAACTACGAACTACCAAGCTTTTGGTCTCTATGTGAAATGCGTTGATAAAAGTGTTACTTTTGAAATGAAACCAATTTTTTTTGCTCCAAAAAAAAGAAAAGCCATGTTGGTGTATCATTACAATTATTTTGTTGAAAGGGCTCAGAAGTTGGCTGAAGGCATTTATCACAAATATAATAAGTTACCAGTAAAGATAATTTTACCAAAGATGACTCTAAAAGACACAAATCAACAGATATTTTATATTTGGTGACTTTTTTGTGGATAATGAAAAAGAAAGGAAGTGAGAGATCACTGCCATTTCACAGAAATTTGTGCATGGAGGAATAGCACCCAATGCTTGCATGCAACTTTTTGTATTGAAAGCCAAAGGTACTTCCCTTCACAACCTCTCTGGTTATTATTCACCTCTTTTTTATAAAAACTGGCTAGTTTCAAGTATTTTATGGTGAAGAGGAGACTGGAAGGTTTGGAGCCCATCAAACTGTATTGCTAAGGGAGGGATTGCCAACACTGAAGAAACATATATATCTTTTTCAAAAAAGATTATTGTTGTATCTTATCGAGGTGGAAAGGTATTTTTTCAAATTGAGATTTATCTGTAGTTTTAAATTTATCAGCAAAACAATAGGCCATTTCCGAGTTCATGCCTGCCTCACCTTCAAAGCGAGTCTAAGTGCGAAGTTTTTGTTATGAAAATTACTTTTCATTCATATGTAAAGTAGAACTAATTACCATTACAAAAACTTCTCACTTGGACTCGCTTTAAAGAGGAGGCAGACATCAACTCGGAAATGGCCTATTGATGCTGTTGTAAAGAATCACACTTATGAAGGTTTTACTGAATAATAGTAAGCTTTTGGAAAGTACTCATCCATTGAAGAGAAAAGGTGTTTTCACTTATGACTATATGAGCAACTTTGAAAGGTTTGATGATATAATGTATGTTTAAAGGGTGGGTTATAGACGGAAAATAGAAGTGCTGTGGTGAATTTTTGCGTTCCGACTCGATTCCTATCGGTTCATTCTGCGGGATCCCGTGGAGATTGGGTTTGGATTAACAGTGAACATTTTGTTGAACTCAACTTCGTAAAGCTTGTTCTCCATGCTTGCGCTTATACACCCTTTTAATAAGTCTAATATATGCCGTTTTCCGCTAATGACGTCGAAATCGTGCTTTCAAATTTTATTCAGAAATGTTCAAAGGGGTAAAAATTTTACGCTTTCCTGGGTTGTTTTTATCCGTTGTTCATTTATGAATAAAATTTTTAATCACGAGTTAGACGTCAATAGCGGAAAACGGCATATATTAGACTTATTAAAAGGGTGTATATCTCCACGTAAAACGCTCTCCTCACAAGTAAATGCCTCTATGTAAATAGTCTTAAAGTGGTTTTCTCCAATTTTGATTGATTTTTTTTTCTCATTTGAGAAAAAGGAATAGGAGCGAAGTGATATAGAGCGTCACCATTTTGAATGTCTATGCAAGTCTGTTTTGTTTGGGTTTGTTTCATTACAGGGCGATGATCTCAAAAATAAGGACCATCTCGCGATTGCGGCTCCACCGCCCTTGCCTATCAAGTGAGCCTGCTCGCAGGCTAACTATGCTTAGCCTAACTGCACCGTTTGAGGATTATCCGTTTAAACACTTGAAAGGAAAAAAAAAAACATAAACCCGGTGTCTTGCCATCATTTTGACACAGATGTATCTTTTGTTACGTGAGTAAACACGCAAGGTAACTTAATCACGGCGCCCACTGAATTCGATGTCACTTTTGATTTTGCGATTTACTTGAATGTGCAGCCAAAACTACAATAGTCTCCCAAAATGTTTTTCGCCGATGGTAACTGTTTATATTCTCAGTTCAAAATTTAAGTTGTTTTGATTCATGTCGCAAATTTTGTTGATGATCGATATTTCCTGAAAATTTCCTTCTACTCTTCCTAAAACCATGTGTATCAATATTTATTTACTCTTGCATCAATAGTTGTTTTGCATAAAGCAGGCTAACAAAATCTGTACCTTGCTTAGTTCGCATTTTTGAGCGTTAACATAGAATTTTCGAGTTTATGTTTCTGACGACGAGTCGTGTGGCAAGTCGTATATTTTGAGGTCACCCATTCAAATACTAACCTCGCCCGACAGGGATTAACTTCAGTGCCCTTTTGTCTTAGAAAGCTGTCATAAACTCAGAGTGCACACTTAAACTTGAGGTGAAAAACAAGTCTTAAGGGAACTTGAAAATGATCAACATGTCAACCTTTAAGCCAATGTTTCTCAATTCCCTCTTATTTTCTTCAATCTTTCTGGGATTTAGTATTTTACTACATGTAATAACCACATGTCTTCTCACGGGGCTATTCACCCAAGGCTATAATGATAAACAGTACCAAAACAATATTGTGTACTATTAGAGCTACATATTATGCAAAGACGAGATGCTTCCGTGAAGCATACACTGGGTTGCCTGTGGTACGTGCTACAGAAAATCAGAAGGCACTGAATTGTGTGGTATTGAACTACAGCATTCCGGTCTCTGAAGAATAACAAATAAAAGAGAAGCGAGAAACATTGGCTTCTGGGCTGACATGTTGATAGTTTTCGAGTTCCCTCACAACTTCTTTTCACCACAAGTTTAAGCGTGCCCTCTGAGCATCTGACAGCTTTGTAATACCAAGGTTCACTGAAATTAGGCTCTGTTCAGCGGGGTTAGTGTTTGGATGGGAGACCAAAACAATATACCCCTCAAGAAACAGAAGCATCGGACCGAAAATACTATCAACGCTAACAAATGCGAACTCAGCAAGGTACATATTTTGTTAGCTTGTTTTATGCAAAACAAGAACATCATTCTAAAAGCTCATTCTACGCAAAAAGTAGGTTCTGGAGGTAATTTTGAGAGTGGAAATCAAGGTTACGCGGCAGACGGCAAATACAAACTCACGATTTAATTCAGTTAACACACCAGAAGACGCTAACCTCATTTTGACAAGAAAATGCTTTACTATTGCCATAAAAAACTATCCAGTTAAGCTCGCATATCATAAAACATGATGAATTCATAAAGGCCACCTTTTCCAGCGAACAATTTTTTGAAACAAACAACATATTTGCTATTAGAGGCAAAAACCCCTTCTATTTCATTACGTGCGCGAAGAGAAGAAACTCAATCGTGTAAAATATGCGCAATATTGCAACAAACTAAATTTCAGGATCAAACCGTTTCCATGAAGAACCCTTTCCTTGACTAATGAAGCACAAAATAGACGACAAGCTTTCTTTCAAATAACTCTTGGCTGTTACATTTCCAATTATTTTTTTAACCTGAAGACTGCAGAGTTGATCACAGATCCACGTAAGGTGTTCGATTCGTTCAATCGTTCTCTGTCGTTGTTGAACCCATAAGTTAGCAGAGAATTTTTCATTTGGTTTCAGTGTTCTACATAACCGTCACACTTGGTTAAATATTATTTTAAAAATTCAGCTGACTTTGATTTCGGCTCGACGGACGATAGATTGTTGTGAAAGACCATTACTCGTCGCTTTTGAGATTCCAGGTGTTGGTTTTTCACCGCCTGCCTGGTTTATCCAACTGACTTTCCATTATTGAGCTTCATAAGGGTATATTTTATTCAAAGATCCACTAAAACGCCATTCGCGTTACATGACTTTCGACGCCATTGCAGGCTAAGTTAATGATTCTCCTGTGTCCACCAGAGAAATCTACGCATTTCCACTACCCTGTCGATCCTAAGAAAATACGCGCAGAGGGCTCTATGCACAAAGACACCACTTACCAGGGGAGTGACAGGCAAGACTTTTACCGACACGGAAAATAAACTAGACCCTCCGTAAGGGTACACTGGGTTGCCTGTGGTACGTCAGCGTTTCAGGCAATTTTTTTCAAGTTGGGGGGGTCATTAAGACCATTTAAGGGAACACCCAGAAGTCATACCAGCGAGGCTCTTTGGCTCACAGGTCCTCACACGTCCGTACGACGAAACAGATCCTTTTCTGAGGTTAAAGACCTGGCTACCGGCCTATTTATTATTCATTTGTCAGAAAGAAGAAATTCCTGTCCTCTTTCAAAAATGTTGACACGCATTGCTTACGTGTGGTAGTGAAGTAACACAGCGATTTATTCCATAATGTCAACTGAGCTGTGTGTTGTCTTCCAGGAGATTCAAGTTGTCCTTGCGTAATATGTAGCTCTAACAGTGCACGATATTGTTTTGGTATTGTCTATCATTGTAGTGCCATGGTAGAAGTCTTGGGTAAATAGCCCTTGAGAAGACATGTGGTTACTAGCAAAGTACTGAACCCAGAAAGATTGAAGAAAATAAATGGGAAGTGAAAAACATTGTTTTCTGGGATGACATGTTGACAATTGTCTTTGCGTAATATGTAGGTCTAACAGTACACGATATTGTATTGGTATTGTCTATCATTGTAGCGCCATGGTAGAAGACTTAGCTAAATAGCCCCTTGAGAAGACATGTGGTTACTAGCAAAGTACTGAACCCAGAGAGATTGAAGAAAATAAAAGGGAATCGAGAAACATTGGCTTCTGGGCTGACATGTTGATCATGCAACTTCTTTCCACCACAAGTGTAAGCGTGCACTGACAGCCATTTTACCAAGCAACACAAACGCCATCGCATCTGATGGCATTAGTTTTGATGCTTTTAAGTATTTTTCTTCCGCCTCCTGAAGTTTAAAAGGAAAAGGTGTCCTAATCGTTATCAAAACCACGGTCAATCAATGACCAAGAGCGACTTTCAATCGAGTGTCGTAAAACCAAAACCAAAGTAATTTCTCTGGCCAATCAAAAAGGACGGAGACAATCCAGTAAACCAATCAAAACATGTAATAATTACACGTAGCCGACACAAAGCGCGGGAAAATGTGCACGCGCAAGCCACAATTGGTTTTGGTTTCACTTCTGATTGGTTGTAAAGATGGCGCGAGAACGTTGAACCAATCGCTGAGTGAGGTAATGCAAAACCAATGCAATTCGCTAATTACAGTTTTGTAAACAAAAGTTTAAGGCTGAATTTAATCTCTATCCGGTGGGATTAGTATCTGGATGGGCGACCAAAGAAATATACCACTCAGTAACAGAAGCATAGGACCGACAATTCTATGCTAGCAAATGCGAACCAAGCAAGATACAGATTTTGTAAGCTTGCTTTATGCAAAACAATTATTGATGTAAAAGTAAATAAATATGGATACACATTTTTCAAGAAGATCAGAAGGAAGTTTCAGGACGATCGATCGAGAATAAAATATTTTGCCATCGGTAACAAAATTTACGACATGAAAACAACATTAATTTTGAACCACGAATATAAAAAGTTACCATCAGCGAAAAACATTTTGGGAAGTTTTAGTTGTTTTGTCGTAATTGTACTTCAGCACCGAATAAATCGCACATCGAATTCAGCGGGCGCAGTGATCAAGTTACCGCGGCATGTTTACTCGCGAAAAAGTGAAGCATCTGTGTCAAATGATGCCAAGATACCGGGTTTTGTTTTTGTTAGCTTTCTTTTTCTTTCAATTGTTATAAAGTTTGACAAGAAATGTACGAATTCACCTCAAAGATCACAATTGCCCAACTCTCAGAGGTTGACCATTGTTTCTGGAAAATCAAAAATTTACTCTCCAAGACAAGGATATTTATCACCAGGTAATTCCATCGTTTTGGTAATAGCAGCTACTTTATTATTCATCAGCGTCACAATCTTTTGCCGATTTTGGGGGTCATTTTGTTGAAACTCCAGCACGCTTCCAAGAGACCTGTTTATTTTCGTGACTGATGCGTTACCACAAAAATTCTCCCCGTATCACATTTCAGCACATGTATGCAAATTTGCTAAGCTCGAAAATTACACAACATGATAAATTTACAAAAGCTAGAAGTTTCACAGAAATATTTTCTAGCGAAACATTTATTGAAACAAGCAACATATTTGCTATAAGAGGCAAGAAACCCTTCCTATTTCAGTTGCGTGCGTGCAAGCGAAACACACAATCACAAAGCATATGCAATTAAATAAATTTCCGACAGTTCACATCAAACCCTTTTCGAAAGAACCTTGACCGTACGTAATAAAGCACAAAAGAGACAACAAGCTTTCATTCAAATAATTTTCCAGAGTTGAGTACAAAATGAATGTTACTTGCCAGACAAACAGGCAAACTTTAAATAGATGCGACTTCAGTAAACACAGTGAGACACACAACAGAGATCACAGATCTACTTGTGGTGTTCGATTCCTTCTCTGTCTTTGTTGAACCCGTAAGTTACCAGAGAAATTTCCATTTGGTTTCAGTGTTGTACATAACACCACCTTGGCGAAATACATTTTGATTTCGGCTCAACGGGCGAAAGATTCCCGTCGAAGTGCATTACTCGTCGCCATTCCAGATCTTTATGTTTCACCTCCTGTCTTGACGTTCCATTCTTGAGCTCCATATGGGTATATTTTCTTTAAAGATGAACTAAAACGCCATTCGCGTTACAATGACTTTCGGCGCCATTACAAGTTAATTATGCAGAGCAAGCTACGCATTACCCCAGCCCCCTGAAACCTAACAAAAAACGCACAGAAGACTCTATGCACAAGGACACCACTTAGCAGGGGAGTGACAGGCAAGACTTTTCCCGACACGGAAAATAACAAAAAAACCCACGAAATGAAACCGAGATTCCGACTGGGTTTCGCAACCCAGTAAAAATAATAATCTACCCATTTTCTGACTGGGATTGCCATACGGCAACCCAGTAATAACTTGAATCTCCTGGAAGACAAAACGCAGCTCAGTTGACAATAATACAACGCTGTGTAACTACACTACTACATAAACGCAATGCGTGCCTATTTTTCTCCCACCATTTGTCACTGTTCGTGGCATGGTAACTAATGCATGCTCAGCCGTGATGAAGATGCACTTCCGCTCCTCCTTTTCTCTTGAGCCACTGAAGGTAAGCAAAGTGTTGTTGATTTTCTCGAACCATCGGTGGCCACCATGAGCAATCCTGTTCATTTGAATATTAGAAAGTATTTTTAGTGGCGTGTTTTCCAAGAAACAGACGTTTCAGTTCGCACCGAGCTGTTCAAACTCAGCTGTCTCCCACTGTTCTTCCTGCGTTCAAATTTGTGTGGGCCCATTTCCATCAGTAGGGCTAACGCTCACATGGTTCATATGGTATTGAAATCTAGCACTTCACATTACACTCTATTCAGTTAACTCTGTTTAAAATATAAGTGCTACACGGCCAACGTTTGTATAAACGTAACCTTTCCTTGTACTTGTACATGTTCATTGCCGTGACTTAAAACATCTTCAGTTCCCACGGCCTGCTCCCGTCTGACCTTGTAGCTCAGTCGGTAGAGCGGCGGAGATCTAACCCGAAGGTTGTGGGTTCAATTCCCACCCTGGTCAGAGTTTTTCTCTGTCCTTGTGTGGGCCCATTTCCATCAGTAGGGCTAACGCTCACATGGTTCATATGGGATTGAAATCTAGCACTTCACATTACACTCTATTCAGTTAACTCTGTTTAAAATATAAGTGCTACACGGCCAACGTTTGTTTAAACGTAACCTTTCCTTGTTCAAATTTAAAGTTTGCCAGTGTATTCCCTTCGGACGCTGAACATCTATGAGATAAATGTGGATAATCTGGGGCAGTTGGTTGCTTTGAAAAATGACTACGAATAGGTGGTTTGCAACCAACTTCTAGAGACAGTGTTAGATATTAACAATGCTGCAATGTACAATTGCTTGTGGACTAACAAAATGGGGAAAGGACAAAACATGGACTAGGGGGACCCCCTTTTGGAAACGGTCAGTGTAAAACGCAGACTGCAGACCTGGGGTAAAATGAAGACTGATGTATATTACTAACTGTTGAAAAAGCCCAAACCCCTTAGAAATGCTTATTCAATATTGCTCATGCAATATTTAGGCTTAACTGTTAGCATTTCTAATAGGTTTGGGCTTTTTCAACAGTAAAATTATAACCTCAGTCTGCATTTTACCCCCGGTCTGCAGTCTGCGTTTTACACTGACCATTTTGGAAAGGGCCCACGGACTCCTATTTTTTATTTTTATTTTTCGCCAGAAAGTGTCCCAAAGCATGTTAATGAGCTTTTTAACCTTCAAAAAGACAATTTCATGACAAAAGGGATGTGTTCATTTTGTGACAATGTTTAAATTGGGTTAGGGTTAAGGTGATTCCCTAGTTTTGCATTGCCCAACCCTACTGTGTGTAATTTGTGCGTGCATTAGCTCGTGCACATTGATAAAATGGCAGATTTTCGTTGATGCCAAGCTTAATCCGTTAAGTAATCGCTATTTACATGTTCTCCTGAATGAGTTTACATTTTTGTTGAGAATGGTGTCTTCATAAATAAGTAAGAAAATCAGGAAAAATCTATGGAGAGTTTTTTTGGCAATTTCATAAAATTGTATGGAAGGACCTATTACGAGTTGAACAGTGCATGCTCAAGTTAAATCAATTTTAGAGTGTTATGTACTCACAAAGGCATTCAAATACATTTTTCAAGTATCTATGTGAATTAACCACAGAATGACACCAGGCTCTGCATTATATCAGGGATTACATTTAAAAAAATTGAGATAAATTTGTCCAATATTGGGGATGTGCAGCAGTTATCAAAGTGGGTTAAATAGCTGTATTCATCAGTGTCGTACCATAGAAATGAGCACGATGACCCCCCTTTTTATCACATTTTTCTCATTTCCTTGACATGTTATATTATTATGTTCAAGTTTTATCAGAAATCTATGACAAATTCTATTCCTAGGGAATCTCCTTAAATGCATGTGGAAACTGAACAGTGTCACAGAATTTGAAATTTGATTTAATTTAATACCTGATAAATATTTATTTCACCAAAATTATGTTGTACCAGTTACAAATTGTTTCATTTTGTCATTACTAAAGGTAGGCTGCTTGCAGTCCCTTCTGAGTCAGTAGAACCGTCAGCTTTAGTCAGTCACGCAATGGTGATAGAGGGAGATATAGGAACTGCACGCTCTTCTTTGACCGATGCATTAAGAATCCCCAAAAATCTGCTAATCCAATTAGTGAAAGTGATATGGCAGTTGGGGACATTACTAAACAAGGAAATAGCAGAACAGCGAAACAGTGAAACAGCAAAACGAAGCACTAAAACACCATTTATGACCCCACCATACATTGAATACTAACCGACAAAGGCTGGACAAAGGTTGGATTTGAGATTAAACATCATTTTAGGCCTAAACTGTTATTGTTCCTAATCTCAGTCTTAATTAGAATCCTAATCTTAATCTCAGTGGCCTAATGAGGGCTGAAATGATATTTAATCTCAAATGCAACCTTTGTCAGTTAGTATTCAATGTATGGTGGGGTCACACATGGTGTTTTGGTGCTTCGTTTCAGTGTTTCACTGTTTCACTGTTTCGTGGTTTAGTAATGCCATGACAGATGGTTCCGCCTTTTTAATTGCTGATGGAAAATTGAGTAAACACTCACATAACTGCAGTAATGGCATGGGAATATTTATGTGCATGTTGAATTCAATCAACTCTTCCGCAAGAAAACTGCAAAAATACCACTGTATTTACCTTGAATTTAATGAGCGACACTCCAAAGAAACCCAGGAGAAAGAGGAGTAGAAAACCTAAGCAGATGGAGGCCTCAGATTTTGCTGGATTTGCAGAATAAATGTTAAATTGAATGTTGGAGTGGTTTGGCAAGTTTCCATGGTGCGATGTTAATGTTTGTCTACAACTATCAAGGACAAATTCATGTTTAGAACGAACGACTCATTTATCATTAAGTCAGTGAAGTCAGAAGACGGAGCTTGTTTAATTCTGCGGAAAAGATGACTCAATACTTGTTTGAAGCCTGGATGTCCTGTAACAAATTCCCCTTTTTCTTGAAGGCAACTACACATAGATAATTGTCGAGTCGCTGCAATGAGGAACGATTACCACGATCGATGGTGTTTGACTTGGGTCACCCATATCCTTTAAGAGGACAAAGCTCTCATAAATTATGGTCTTGCCGAAACCAGTTGGTAGCTCACCCATAGCATACTTGCCCAATGGCAGGAGAGCTTCGACTGCAAGTTTCTGCTCTTGTTTGGGTTGAACGTGTTTGCCATTTGCAGTGTGAAGGGACAAATGAACCCTATCATTCATTCCTTTTCCCAGGAAAAATCCAAGACAGATTGACTTCGCAATCTGACAAGGAGTAATTAACTCATCAAAATAATCTGACAGCAGCCCATTGTCAATGGACCAATCCGAATTTCCTGTTGCTGGTGCAATGGGAAGTTCTGAACACGTCGGTTACAGAAGAGTGTACAGTCCCTGTATCTCCCTCTTTCATCATTCTCCCATTGGCTTGCTTGCATGACTGACCAAAGCGGGTGGTTTGACTGACTCAGAAGGGACTGCAAGCAGTCTATTGTTAAGAGTGATTTTAACTTACCCAAAGAGAACAATAACAATATCATTTATCACTGCTTTATAGTCCATTATTGTTGGGTACATCAGATGAGGAACAGAATTAAAGCCAACGTCAGGCCTAATTAGGCCTAAACAAAAGTTTATAGGCCTGTTGTTGGCATTGGTAAATGGTTAGGATTGTGCCTGCCCAGAAAGGTGTGATCTGTTTTGCAAAATAGTGATGTGACCAGGCAGGCAACCCTAACTGTTTACCAATACTAACATCAGGTCTAACAACTTTTGTTTAGGCCTAGGCATAAGGTTGGCTTTAGTGAATGTTTTGGATTCTTTCTGTATTTAGGTTTGTTTCAATTTGTTTTACACTATGTGCAAGCCCTTTTAGAATAATATATTAATTAAAAAAATGTTTTCCTGTTCTGGAAAAATGCCAATCAGTTTTGTTTCATGAAATTACTGATAAATTTATTACTTAAAAAGAGATTAATTTGTTATTTAAGTAATGTTGAAATAAATTGAATTAAACTGGTATTGAATTAAACTTGGGAACCGGTGCCTTAAAGGTCAGGATGTATCCAATTGGCAACTCTGTGAGTGGGAACCACCCCTGCATGCAGTCACCAACTGGCACCATCACACTGATGCAAGTTCAGTGAAAAAGTACTCACCTGACCCCGTACTTACATGTACCATGATTTGATATTCCTGAGGGTGGGGAGCCTGAATCCACAAAGATTCGCTTAAAAGCAAGATAAATCATTTATCCTCAACAATCAGCTCAAAGACCAGCAAAATGCTATGCAAGCAAAGGGCAAGCATCGAAGCCCTGTGACCACCCCACATCATGTCACGTACATTTGTGGGGAATTGATTTCATTTCATGATACTGTCTGCATTAGAGTAATTGATTATAAAACCATACTTCCTAAACTAAATTGATTTTCACACTGGAAAATGATGTGGGTGGGTGTCTTTGATCCCTTTCATGGCTAATTAAAATCCAAATGTCCCCTTCCATTCTTCCCTGGAGCACATAATAGCATTTTCTTTTAAGTTAAAGTACTGGCAGTTTTTTATTGGTGTCCAAGAAAACCTAAGCAAATTAGCTGCAATCATCTTTACTAGGGTTTAAAAGCTCATTACCATGCTTTGGGACACTTTTTAGCAAAAAAAAAAAGGGTCCATGGACCTTGGTGCCCCTTTTGGAAGTTGGGTCCATGTTTTGTCCTTTCCCAACGAAAGGAGCCAAGGATAGTTATTTTTTTTCGTCCACCAACACGGCGGCGATGATATAACGTGAAAACCACCCACATCACAAAACATAGGCAATCAACGTACAACATACGGCCTAATCGATGTCCCGCAAGTTGTATGACAACTGCACAGCGCAGACTGCAGACTGCCCACAAATAGCGCTGATAAACAGTTTTAGAGTCCAAGTACTCATTTTAAAACGGTTATCTTTCAATAACTGCGAGTTAGGGTTAGTCTGCGGTCTGCAGTCTGCAATTGTCAGACACCGTAGACTGTAGAGCACAGGTATTGCAGACCAATTCGGCCTCATTGGCAGAGTGGGGTAAGGAATACGTAATAACGGTGGACTGTGTAAGCTTATTTTATATTTGATAGTGGCGGATCGGCAGTAAAACAGTGTTTCAGTTCTTCGATCATGTTACAAGGTGTCAACAGAGGAGGTTGACAACTGTCTGCAAAGGGTAATGGGACTAAAGCTTTCTGACCATCATGCTAGAGATTCCTTAAAGGACAACGGAATGCTGAAATAACCTATATTTGAAACAAATCTTAAACCTATGAAAACAACATTATGAAGATCTTTAAAGCTTTTTTTTCAAAATTTCAGGGAAATTGAGTTTTGTCTTGAATTGATAAGATTTGGCCATCAGTTGCTTTCAAAATTTATAACGCAGCTTACAATAGTAAAGTATGTAAAATGTGGTGTATTATGCAGCCTTTCGGGTGTTGTAATGATTCAAAAACAGTGAGAAAATTAGTTTTCATGGACTTCCACGAGAAAAACGTACCGAAAAGAGACAAGCAAAAGCTATGGATGCAATCGGTATGTTGTAATCTACGTCATAGCCTAATTTTGCTACCACTGACAGGCGAATAGCACCCACAATATTTAAAGCTCTGAGAGCTAAGTTTCTAAGTTTCAACATTGAATTTTTCTATCCTAATATGTCTAAAGATTCAACATTAAATTTCTCCAAATCATTAGCCTAAATCTTTGTTGGTGTTACTAATAAAAGATTTGTTTTAGAAAGAGGTTATTTTAGCATTCAGTTCTCCTTAACACAGAATGCCATTTTTCTTTGCCATAATTTTTGTTACAAACTAAAGAAACCAACTCAATAAATCATTAACTTTGTCATCCTAACAAAAGAAATAAAATGAAGAGGAAAAAGTGAAATTTGACAATGAGGCAAAAATCAACAAGCACTGGGAAATTTTGATGATCCTTTTTAGGGGAGTAGATATTAGGAGTAGTCTTAGGTCTAAAATCTGTGTTTTGTAGACACTGCAATTGAATGAAAGCAACAAGGGCACCCTAATCCTCTGTTATATTGAATAACTAACTTCTCATCCAAATGAGCAACTTAATTTTTGTTTACCTTCACAATTGACTGCAACTGATTATTCAAGGTTGGACATTGGCTCACTTTTGCTTAACTTTTGCCATTTTTGAGATTTCTTTTGGCTTCATGCGTACTTTGCAATTTCATCTCAAGTTTTCAAAATCTAAAAATATTTACAGATGCATTACATTGCTGCACAATTTGGTTCAAAGCTTGAGCTGAATTGTCATAACTTTATTAATTTTGTGACATAACCCTAAATTATCACTCAATGTCCCCATAAACCCTTTGAAGTCCAAACCAGCCTAAACCGGCCAGACTTAGTATTTTACTCTGTCTAACGCCAGAGTATTTTACTCTGTCTAACGCCAGACGATTTTACTCGTCAATGGGCAACCCCTGGGAGTCAATGGGTTAATTTTTCTACAATGGCGACCATTTAAATATTCTTTTGTTTTTATTCAAATTAGCCCTTGATGCCTCGTTCTTTAAAATTCAATAGAATATTTTGCCTTGAATGAGGCATCAAGGTCTAATTTGAATAAAAACAAAAGATTATATAAATGGTGGCAATTTTGGAAAAAGGTGTATTGACTTAATAGAATACTACCATAAGAATGTTCTTCTACTGTTTTGTCCCAGTTCTGACCATTTTTTGTGAATAATGCAGAATATGTTATTGAAATTGAATCCATTGGAAACTCAGAAAAAATCTGAGTTTCAGATGGGATTTGAACCGAAGACCCTCTGTGATTTAGTTGGATGCTCTAACCGCTGACCTATTGGAGACTGCAGTGAGCATGGTTGAAATGTGAATCTTTGACTTGAACTGCATCAGACAGTTACAGAGTCACATAACAACTGACATCATAGCTGATAACTGCATATATGTATTCTCACATTTGCTCACTTAGCTGGTTGCAATGAAGTTTTGAGCTATGCTGTCAGTCATTATTTGACTTTGTAACTGCACAAGTTATCCAGTTTCAAGGCAAAAACCCTCACTTCACCTTAAAGTTTGCTAACCATAGAGTCTCCAGTGCTTAGAACCTCCACCTACTACAGGTCACAGGGGGCAGTGGGTTCAAATCCCATCTGGAATTCAGTTTTTTTCAAGTTTCCAATGGATGCAATCCCAATAACATACCGTATATGTATTCTCGCATTTGCTCAAAATTATTAATTTAAATAATACAGAACTCAATAATATTGAAGTCACTAAAGATGAATTATCCATCTGGGACTAACGTGGACAAAGGTTTCTCATGCACCTAACTCAAATGCAGATAGTGCATCTAGATGCATGTGTAATGCATCTTGTGCACATGTATCTGTATACGGACTCTGCCCAAGTTCACCACACTAGACATACTTTGTCACATCTGTACTGTAAATGGGTGAAACAAAAGACATGTAATCTATAGAATCAGTTGACCAGCAACCTGACTTTAAACACCCTTTGCAAAGGACAGAAGCTGGATGTGAACCACTTTTGTTTTTGTCACACTTTGTGTTGTGTGATGACTGTAAAAAATACACCTTTTTCCTTTTAGTACATTAACAAATGGAGATGTACAAACACAATCCCATCAGCGGTACAAGGAACTGTACATGGCCTCCTGTTCACAAGAAAGACTACTCTTAGCACAACCTATGAAACATTTTTTCAAAAAATGAATGCACTCTTTGCTCTTCGAAAAACCTTTAAGAGGGGCTCAAACAAATGTCAATTATTGCACAGAGGTTACTTCAATCAAGGTGTATGAAATAATATTATTATTCTCCTTTCCCCTAGATCAGTGTTGTGCTTAAAGTTGGACGCGTTGTGGTTAATGAGTTTTCCAACATCAAATGCTGAATGGAGGGAAATATTTCAACATAGTGTCCCTGAAAGTGGAACTAATTGCAGGTAATTCAACAGAGCTAAAACTATGGAGTTCCAAGATATTGACATCTAACTTTAAATATTGATTGGTACATACACTATGTAGTAGTAGTAGTAGTAGTAATGTCGCGATTGATTGATAGGACAAACATACGTGTCCTATTTACATTTTTGCAGTGGGCTCGGACATCAGCATACTAAGGGCGCCGATGGCAGCCGCTATCAGTCCATTTATGAGCCCACTGAACCCTCCCAACCCATGATGAGTGATGATGTAAGTGAGTGATGAAGATAGGCCACAACACCGGGAACCACGTCCCCTACTCTTTTCGAATAGTGTGTGGGTTCTTTAACGTCCCACAGTGTTATATGTGAACAAGGTTTGTGAGACGGGACCTCCGGTTTATTGTCCTTATCCGAGAAGACTTGAAAGTCTAATCATTTGCAGATGTCATTACAAAGACAGCACTTTCTCCTCAGTTATTTAAAGACCCTGAGTGTTGGTCCGGCCGGAGTTGAACTCACGACCTCCCGCGTGACAGCCCGGTGCTTAACCAACTGAGCCACCGGTGCGCGGTAGACCACATCCCACACTGACATGGAAGTAATGTCTTTCTGCACGTGAAACGTTGTGTCGGAATCTCAGCAGTTACAGTTAGGGTTATAGTTAATTCAGGTGATTAACCCTCTAAGAACTTTTGCTCCATTTGTGACTTATTAAACATGACTGTACTAATTTTCTGTCGTAGATATTCAAATTGCACTTTTAGCTTTCAAATGGACTCTTCAAATCTGGGTTATCACCTCTCATTATCGCGTCAAGTGCTCCCTAGCTGAAAAAGGTTGCATTGGGATACATAATATCCAAGAATCCAAACCTTCAGAATTATTAGATTTTAAAATCAAAAGATGTAATTCAGTTTGGGCTTGTTGGACATGAGATGGTTAAGAACCAAAAATATTCATATCCAACAAAAGCATAAGGAAAAATTTAAACTACACGTATTGTGTTTCTAGCATTGATTGGCTCACTAAATCTCAGTTATCAGTCTCTGTACGGTTTAATCATGCCAGTTTGCCAATAACCTGATAGATTTGGTAGAAAGAGAAATTTTTAAGTATCAAAATGTTTAGAAAATTTATTGAAATTTATCAAAAATAATATTCTTCTATTTACACTTGTTGGATACGCCATTGGTTGAAGCCAACTGTGTGCCACATGCCTTGTTGGATCTCATAATAATTCAATGTGGGCTTGAGAAATGAAATTATGGTTAAATAATCAAACAAGCAAATCCACACAACCAGATTCTGTACAGTATGTACAGTAAGAGGATTATGCATTATACTATCACAATCAGAATTCATGGCATGGATTTGTTTCTTAGTTTATTTTTACTTCGATGAGTTTTGTTCGGAAGGGAAAAAGGTGCTACAAAGCAACAGAGCCATAAGGGGAAGGGTTGGCCGAAAATGGTCAGAGCACACACCTTCCTCCAATGGGGTTTGGGTTCCGTTCACAAACACATTGTCATGTGTATTACTCCAAGTAATACAGTTTACCCTTTAGCTAAAAACCAAAATTTGATTTGATCTACCTTCATTTCATGTCATTTCATTTGACTGACAGTTGTATTAAGTTAGTGGATCACTTGTGCTTAGCTAGATAGGTTTTAGCCTTCATTGAAGTGATCACATGTATTTGAGTGATTGTAAGTTGGTACAAATCTGAACAATAAACTTGTGTTTTGGTTGTATCTTTTATCCCTAGTAATAAAATTTTGAAATGGCCGAGAAGCAAGGTCAAAGGTCAGTCGGGGAGATACTTTGGGAAAGTGCCAAGAAACCATTCCAGGCAAAGAAACAGACAGATCCTACACAGGCTGATGGCACTTCAGCAGGTGCAAGTACAAGCATGCACAGTCATCATATGCAGGGTAAGACCGGTAGTGGAAGTCACCGCAGCTGTATGCCTTGCAAAAAGAAAAAATTTCAAATGTACAGAGGTGGTGAATTGGTAGATTGATTGACATTTTTAGAACGTCTTTGCTCTTGTCAAGCATGTAGATTAGTAGTTACACGAAGGGGAGCAACTCTCCTTCAGGACTTTGACATTCTATTTTATTTAAGTTTGTTTCACCATCATTAGGAGTATACATTATAAAGACTTTGTTCGGGTAGGAGCAGCGTGGCTTCTCTTAAGGACCACCTTCCGAACGCGGTCAACGTCGTTCTTTTTAAGGCATGAAAAATGCCAAAGAAGGGTGACTCTCCCATGATGGTCATGTGTTACTGAGTCATACCATTCTTCATTATTCAAGTATAAACACAACAAAAGCTCTCAGTACTTCTCATATGCACTCCTCAATACTACTTTAAGAAGTCAGATTTATCCCTTTGATTGCACTTGTAAACGTTGTTTCATCGTTTCATTGTTTCATTGCAACTAAACTTACACAAGGCTGTTATTGTTAAATTCTGACTGGTAATGTTATATGCCCACTATTTAAAATACCAGCTCTCACTGAGTCACGAATACGTTCCTAAGGAGCTCAAATGATATTTTTTTCTTGTCTATTGTTTTCGTCCTTTTCCTTTGATCAGACCCGTCCTTCAGCGTTGAGATCTGCGGAGCAAAGCTTCGAGCGCACTATAAGAAAACAGCCAAAGTGCCCATATCTGCTTGGTCCAGATCGTCTCGCGTAGACATTGATCAGGTCTACACCCGACTGTCCGTAGTAAAAAGGAAAACCACATTAGCTGGGTCAGAACAATCCGAACTGGGCCACTACAGTAACCTCTTCACCCCAATCGGGAAAGGCAATCAACCAAAGAGGATTCTTGTGCAAGGAGAGACGGGAATTGGGAAAAGCACTTTTGCAAAGAAGTTGGCAGTGGATTGGGCCCGACTTGATGAGGCGCCGACATTCTTGTCACCAGTGTCGCCTGGGCCTCCTAATCTCCAGACCCTGGGTACAAGGACTAGTTGCTTTCTCTTTCTCTCGCGAAGGTTCCGTCGGCGGAGAGAAACACTGGGCTTTGAGGACGAAAATAACTCAAGACAGAAGATGAACAAACAGCAGTTCTCAGGGAATCAAGCACACCAGCAAACGATGAACAAACAGCTGTCCTCAGAAAGTTTAAGCTTGTTATTTTCGTTGACCTCAAGGAAGTGTCCAAATGTCAAAGCTTCGAAGATGTCATTTATAACTCAAGACTTTTTGCCCATGAAGACAAATGGTTAGTAGAAGGTCTTCTGAATTACATCACCAATCATCAACATGAAGTTCTTCTGTTGCTGGATGGCTATGATGAGTATCACAGTGGACAAGAATCTCAAATCTTTGATATATTCAGTGGAAAAGAATTGAGAGACTGCTGTGTGTTGATAACAAGTCGAATTTCCAAAGCTGATGAACTCCAAGAATTCCAAGACCTGCTTGCAGAAATAACAGGATTCAGTGAGGAGGACAAACTGACGTATATAACTCGACAGCTTGGTGACGAAAGAGATGCCAGAGATTTGTATCTTCATTTGGTAAAAAACGGGCTGTTAGATCTTGCAAAAGTTCCCTTACTTTTGCTGTTCTTTTGCACGCTATGGAAGAAGGAACAGTCAGAAGGCTTCTCGAAAGCCAAAACGAGCTTATATTCAAAGATTGTCCAGCACGTTTTAAGCCACAACCAAGGAAAGAACACCCCTCCTCGCTTTAGCAAAGTAGAGGATAATTCAGAGATCATCAATCAAATCGGTAAGCTGGCTTTAGAATGTCTTTTAGACGATAACCACATCTTCCCGTGTGGTAAACTTTCTTCTGAAGTCCTGTGTGAAGAAAGTGTTGTCATTGGTTTACTTCAAGTAGCTGAGTGTACAGAAAGCTTGCAACCAACGGAAATGGTTTCTTTCATTCATAAGAGCATACAAGAATTCTTAGCAGCATGGTACGTGACTCACAAATGTATACCTGATGGAAATCTCGGTTTGATTGAAGAGCACACTCAAACCTTGAAAAGCTGTCGCGAATTCGAGAACGTTCTTCTCTTTGTCTGTGGACTTAGTGATGAAGGAGCAGGGAAAGTGTTTGACCATTTGAAGTCAGTGAGAATAAACGATCCTTCACTTGATATATCAGAAGCGATACCAGATGAAAACCACAAATACAAGCCATTGGATGACGTTGTTCAGAGACACTTGCAATTCAGTGATTTGGTTTTTTATTGCTTTGAAGAGGTACATTCAAAGCAAGAGCTTGCAAAGCTTTGCGTTGATTGCTTTGACGGGATTACAGTTCTCACAGAACCACCCTCTTACCTTGCGTTACTGTTTTCCGGTGTGAATTCCTGGACTTTTATTTTTGGTCCTTTTGAAATGGTTTGGCAGAAAAATATCGTTGCGACTCTTCACAAGGTGGTAAAAACACTGAACTGCCTTGATGCCACAATAAAGATAACTGAGAATTCTGAAAATGTTCCCCTTGGAGTATTTTTGAGAAAGTTCCTCGACGTTGAATGTGAAATGCATTGTGGTTTTTCATCAATCCTTGATATCCACGACGGTGATGTCAGTGTTTATTTCAAAGACTTAGTCCTGCGTTGTGCTGCCCATGCCAGAGTATTCACTGAGAGTGCACAGGCTGCTGCTTTACCGTGTCAGTCGGTAAGCTTGGTTCCACAAAAAACGTCTCTTAAGTTCTTAAGTACGTTTCGTTGTTTTGGACTTTCTGCAATGAAAGATCTTGGTGCTGTAATCAAAAATTGCACCCATTTGATGAGTATCGACGTTCATCGTATGGGAGACAGTGTTTGCGAATTTTTGCAACAGCTCCCAAACCCTAGCAAGTGTGATTTAAAATTGGATTGTCTGTTCATGTCAAAAGGAGCTGAAGAACTCGCTGAACTGTTGCCAAGTTTTGAAAACATCACCGAACTTTGTATTTGCTTTGTTGGGTTCTGTTCTGAGAAAGTAATCATGAGGTTGGTTTCCAATATCATGCACAAAAGCCTCGTAAACGTGTCGCTATATCGAATCCATGTGACTCCAGCAGTTGCCGCAGCGCTCGGTCTTTCCCTCCCGAGATTGTCATCCTTACAACGTCTTTGTTTACGTGGCACAGGTGATAGTTTGAATGTTGAAGACATGTTGGCCCTTTTTGGCAGAATAGACAAAGACATGCCGTTGGAATCGTTGACGTTCACCAATGTCAGTGTTAGTGGGAGTCTCACTCCACTAACCAGAAAACTTTGCTTTTTTCCGCATTTGACAATACTAAAACTTGATTACTTGGATTTGAATGAAGATGACCTGCAAGATTTGGAAACGTCCCTTAGTGATGTCCCAAACTTGAATAAGCTAAGCCTCATCGGTAACGCATTGGATCACTAGCAAAAGCCCCTCGCATCATTTTTAATGAAACTTGGTAAAATCAAGTATTTTGATTGCATAGGTTGCAAATTGTCAGGGGAAACTTTACGAATTCTTAAAGAAGCACTTCCCCATTTAAGGATTACGCCATTGTTGACTGACTGGCCAAGGCGTTGACGTCGTTCCAAATGCTGTGCTACAAGCAAGCAAAGTTTTGACTATTTGAATTGATGATGATTTGGTTTCCTTGCGTTTGAACTGCTACAATTGTCAATTAGTAATTTTGTCACCAAGAAAGTGTCTGGCGATCCAATTTCCACACGACCGTGTAACGTAAATGAAGCGCCGGTCAGAATAGTGTTACCATTCAAGGATCAGAGATCGCGGGCCAATTCCGCGCGAAGACAACTTGGGGAACTAGGCCGCAAAATTGGAATTGATATTCGCCCCGTGTATACAAGTCGTAAGATCGGGCACGAGATCAACCAAAGGAAAAGAAGCCACTTATCATTAACCAGCAACGCGTTGTTTACTACTACAAGTGCATGTGTTTTGTGTGATACAAACTATGTCGGGTATACGTGCCGACACCTTTATCAGCGCGTTGAGGAAGACAAAGGATCGTCTTCAATCGGGAATCACATTAAAGAGCATGGAACAGTCCCAAGTGACATATATCGTGATTTTAAGATCTTAAGAAAGTGCCAAAGTAAATTTGACTGCCTGATCTACGAAATGCTCTTTATACATGAGCTTAAGCTAACTTTCAACAAACAGTCAGATTCAATCCATGCAATGATATTTATATAGTTATCTATAGTATGTTATTATTTTAACACTTACATTTCAGCGCTTGTATTTACATATTTTATCCTTGGACATTCCCACGCCCTAATTTCTACTTATAGATGGTTTTCAATCACGTGATGAGACGGCCATGTTTGTGTACAAAACAATAGCAAATTATGGCACATGTTTTGCATTATAATAGAGTCAAATTCCCAAAAGACTTTTTCCTCTGTTGTTCTGTACACCAACATGGCTGCTGTGACGTCAGGTGAAAACTATCTATATTTGTATATTTCATTCGCTTTTTTTACAACTTGAAAATGATCTCAGGGAGATCGAAAGGTCGTTTTTGATCGCTAGTTTTTATTCTGAAATTTAATGATAATTGTAAAAAAAAATTACGAGGAAGAACCAGAGTGCAGCTGAAATCAACGGATCTGTCAATTACCGGTTTAGATCGCGCAGACCTCTTTAGGACGTCTAACAAGATATAAGCGGCAGGAATTGCTTTAAAACAATTTAAGGTAAATCGTAAACCTTAAAAATACAACTTTGCTCCATTATACCGAATGAAGAGGACTTTCGCATTTCCTACTTTTAGTGCCAGAGATGACGGCAATGAAAAAAGTGGAAATTGTTTTGCAGAAGCGCAAAAATCTTTGTATGTCTTTTAAACATTTTTAGCACGCATGCGTTCTCGTCCGTTTCCTTGGTTATTATCAGAAGCTGGTGTGCTTCTGTTATTATTGATCTCATTTAACGACCACGGAAGAAAACATATGGTTCCGTGTTTGATGTAGTAATGTTGATTAGGAATGTTTCAACGTGACAGTGGAACCCTCAAATCAGCTGCAATGAAATTTATCAAAAGTACGAACTACCAGGCTTTGGGTCTCTGTCAAATGCGTTGATAAAAGTGTTACTTTTGAAATGAAACCAATTTTTTTTTCCTCCAAAAAAAGACGAAGACGAAACTTTTTCAGTCTCTCCAGAAAAGTACTTAATAGTTCTCCAGGTAAGCAAGCAAGCTACCTTGAAGACATGGGATTCGAAGGTTAGAATTTTAGACATTTTTAGTATGCATGCGTTCTCGTCCGTTTCCTTGGTTATTATCAGAAGCTGATGTGCTTCTGTTGTTATTGTTTATTTTATTATTATTTATTATTTAATTTTGCCAGGAATACCGGTAAACATACACGCGAAAGGTCGTCACCTCGCGGGTATTAGTTTTTGCAGAAGGTGTTAATCTTGATAAACATATTGAATTCTGCAAATAACACAATCAGTTGCAACAAAAAAACATGAAAAAAGCCATCTCGACTCGTTGATCTTGTTCCGTGTTTGATGTAGTAATGTTGATTAGGAATGTTTTAACGTGGCAGTGGAACCCTCAAATCAGCTGCAATTAAATTTATCGAAACTACGAACTACCAAGCTTTTGGTCTCTATGTGAAATGCGTTGATAAAAGTGTTACTTTTGAAATGAAACCAATTTTTTTTGCTCCAAAAAAAAGAAAAGCCATGTTGGTGTATCATTACAATTATTTTGTTGAAAGGACTCAGAAGTTGGCTGAAGGCATTTATCACAAATGTAATAAGTTACCAGTAAAAATAATTTTTACCAAAGATGACTCTTAAAGACACAAATCAACAGATATTTTATATTTGGTGACTTTTTTGTGGATAATGAAAAAGAAAGGAAGTGAGAGATCACTGCCATCTAAAAGAAATTTGTGCATGGAGGAATAGCACCCAATGCTTGCATGCAACTTTTTGTATTGAAAGCCAAAGGTGCTTCCCTTCACAACCTCTCTGGTTATTATTCACCTCTTTTTATAAAACCGTACGAAGCAGCCGCAAATTAACAAGCATAACAGTGTAAAACAATTCGCCGTTTTTTCACGTTGCTCGGTGATCTACATCAGGCTTCGATTCCACTTAAAGCTACGTTGGCTTTCCACGTACACTTACTGTGCACCTTAAACCTCTGGAATAACGATATGTGGATATATAAAAGGACATAATGGTGTTTGAAATACGTAACGGTAATGGAGTGATTTTATTTACCTTTACGTTTTAGTTGATTTTGGCGCCTCACAATTGCAATTCCCTAACGCGAGCATCGTTACTGTTGTTCTATGCTTTCACCATGTCAGATTGTGTTACAAATTATAAAATTGTGCAATAGGCCTCATAGATTATTGATCTGGTTGTTTTAGCAGTTGTATGTGACGTTCGTGACTCGTGTGGCAGCTGCAATGAAGGCGGGTATGTTAAATACAGGTCACATTCCGCAGGTCAAGACCAGAAGTCGCTGCTCCAATGATCAACAACTAAGCCAAAAGTTTCTCCGAGACCTGAAACAACATTTTTGTTGAGTGATTAGCGCTAGGAAACACTTTTGGTGTAGTTTATTTGTCTGCAGCACAGTGACATGTACACTCACCTGTGGAATGCGACCTGTGTTTTAGTTTTTTTCACGCCGGAGCGCTCACTTTCAGTGTTGGAGAGTCTTTAGTCAACCTATACAGCCGCCCGTCTTCACTCACGGCCAACCCGAGGACGGCAGGCGAGAAGACGCGTCCTGCTGCCCGTCCCTCGGGATGGGGGTCTGAAACGAAGGGTTGACTGTTGTCATGTGTTCGTTCTCGACCAGCGATGTAAAATTTCGTGAGATGTGTGGACTGAAAACCTTCTGGGGCCCAAGTGAAGATTCTCTCCGTATATTAAAGTATTTGAATTTGAAAAAAATCTCCCAAGTCAGTTGTGTTACCAAGTTCTTTTATCTTTCTTTGTTCTTTGGCAAAAGTTTTATCGATAATTTAAGAATTAAGTTAACATAAGAAGGCTACGCAGCTCAGTTGTTCTTTTCATTAAAAAAGTTCATTTCAGTACTTCCCGTTTCAGAATTGAAAACTTCGTCTTCATCTGATTCTTACAGGCAAATCAATCGTAAGACGTATTTTGATCTATAATTCGTCTAAACACCGTATTTGTATCTAGACGAATTGCAGACGAAATATCCGTCTTAGACGAGTTATTCGTCTCTGGTATAAATTCGGCCATTAAAACATTCAACTTTGATCACCCACAAGCATAATAAATGTCACTTGTTGAGTTTCAAGCCTCATATCAGTGTGTCCCATTTTGAATGACAGGCTCTCTTTAATCAGATCTCCTCTTCACACCTTCAGTCTCAAAGGACACTGAGACCTGAACGCGAAAAGGTAAGCAATTAAGAACCTTCGCATATTCGTTTTTTGTCCTCACTATCTTTTCCTGGAACCAAGCCCTGCTCTTCCTCTCCCCTCCCCCCTCCCCCCCGGCATCAGAGAATTTCTGTGAGGTATCCAGTCCTCCTCTTCTCTAACAAACCCTCACTTCCTACTAAATAATCAGTAAAATGCGGCTCTTGCGAGAACAAATCAAAGTCTTCCTTATAAAAATTATTTTTCATTCATTCATTCATTCATTCACATCAAAAATGAATGTTTTTTTGCCAATGCAAAAATTCTGCTTTTACGCTTTTAAAAAGCGCACGAAATGAGCACGTAATTGGCCGGGGTCTTTTTCAGTCTTCAAATTGAAAGTTACATTGCTGAATAATTCTTCTTTAGTCTTTCATTTTCTAGCTTCACGTTTTGTTTTTTGGACCAAATGCATTTCCTCTTTGAGGGAACACCAGTTACCAGAGGCCGGCAAAAAGAGGCTTTGCGTGACAAAGTAGCAGGGTAATTAGCCACATCAGCGTGACGAATGCGCGACAACCGATCCCCTTTGATAAAAGTGGAAGTGGGTGGGAGATGGAGTTAAAAGAATAACTTGCATGAGGGATCAGAGGTTAGGAGATTAGCTCACAGTTATATGTTCAACAAGAATACTTGCATAGTGAACAAAGGTTTGTGAGGCGGGGCCTACGGCTTATAGTCCTCATTCGAGAAGACTTGAAAGTCTTAATATACAAAGGTAGCACTTTCTGCTTAGTTATTTGTTGGTTCGGCCTGGGTGCGAACCCGCGACCTCCCCCACAGTAGTCCGATGCTCACAAAACCTGAGCCAACAGGTCGTAAATTGCTTACTCGCTGCTGTCTTGTTGACTGTTTGTTGGATCGAAGTTGCACCTTGTAAAGAAAGCAGTGTTATTTGCCACCTTTGTCTTTTCTTTTTCTTTCTCTTGCAAACCATCTAAAATGACCCTCATGTAATTTTTATTTAATATATAACTCGAACAAAGTGTAGGCTACCCTTAGCCTCTTCTTTACCACATAGCCCCTTTGTCAAACATACAGGTTCATAGCAGAATGAAAAAGAATTCCTTTAAAGACGTATTTCGATGGCGCCAAAATTTCTTTCAAGTTTTTTGTTGTACGAAACGAGGGAATAATTGAATTAGATGGAAAAAATTCTCTTACTTTGGGATTAGATTGTAACAGGTGCAAATGCTTCCTAATGACGTACCCTATGTTGGGTAGGTGAGGATTGACGGTCATCACTAACGGAAACAGTTTTCTGTTCTCACCGGTTCGGGGCAAAAGCAGATCATCTCTAGGAATGGCCGAGGCTTTAAGGAATTGCCTCTTACCGAGTGTTTTCGGGTAGCCTTGATTAACAAGGTACCTTTCATATTCCAGCATTCGCGTCTCTAAAAAATTCTAATTAGAGCAATTCCTACGTAATCTCAAAGCCAATCCGTACGGAATCGCTTTGAATACATGTTTTGGGTGAGCACTAGTGGGTGGCAAGTACAGATGACTGTCCGTAGGTTTAGAGTAAATGTCTGTTCTAATGAAGCCGTCAATTAGATACAATGTGACGTCTAGCATATTAAGGTAGTTATCAGAAGAAACTAATTCAAATTTGATGATAGAGTAAAGAGATTTGATGAATCCTGTGAAGTTTTCTAGGGCCGAGGGACCTTGCTGCCAGAGATCAAAAATGTCATCCCGATATCTCCACCATAAAGCGGGTTTTAGGGGGCCGCAAAATTTTGCTTTGTGATCCAATTCGCCCATGGCTAGATCAGCATAGCTGCATGCGTTCTTTGGACCCATTGCTGTGCCATGAATTTGCAAAAAGAAATCCCCCTTAAAAACCGAGTGATTACATTTCAGGCAGATTTCAACTGCTTCGAGGATGCATTTGGTTGATGGTATTGATTTGTCTCTGGCATCAAGGGCCTTTTCAACTGCTGTAAGACCTAAATTATTATCTATGTTGGGGAACATTGAGACAAAGTCACAAGAGACCAACAAGGAGCCTTCAGGGAAAGGACCATTTTTGTTGAGCTCTTTAATTCTATTTAGCAGATCAGTGGTGTCTTTAATAAACGATGGCAATCTCCGCGCTAAAGGTTGTAAATAAGACTCTTTGAGTTCTTGGATCACACACGCGCGACCACAGTGTGGAACCAATTACAGTACCAGAATTATGTATTGAACTGCAAGCTTAGGATAATTGAGGAGCGAAAACTAAACAGGACAATTCCACTCCTAAACCTGAACGCAGACAATGAGCCAGCTACTGCCACACCTACTTTTACACGAGGTAGACATTTCCAAAAAATACATAGACTCCTCAGAAAACGACGCCTTTTCCGTAGAAAGCGTAAGGAATTAAAGATGACTGGGTACAACAACTCACAGCATCTCGACCCCATCAATCTTTCGGACATCGAAATCACTGAAGATCAGATGTCCCTGCTAAGGAAAGGGCCTTCTTTCTGCCCAACACCGAAGGACGTCAATTGGCAGCAAGTATACGATGACGTGGAAGCATTTCAAGCCCGGCTAAGAACAGCGGTTTTCTTTCTTGAGAAGAAACAAGACGAAACAGAAGAGCATGAAGATGCTGAAAGCCACCTCCCACGAATTCCAGGTAAAAAGAAATGGAAGCCTCCTGTATCTAAGTACCCTGAACTTGAACTGTTTCTTTCTAACATTAAGAAAGAAATAATTAATTCTCACATTAGACTAACTAGGCCAACCCTCTCAAAGGGGGAAAGAGCTGCACTTAGAGAATTAAAAAAATCAGATAAAGTTATCAGAATTCAAGATAAAGGATCTAGATTTGTTGTTTTAAACCCGGAAGATTACGAAAACAAGATGTTAGGACAATTAAACAATGAATTACACTACAAACCAGTGCAATCCGACCCAACCTCCAAACACATCTCTTTAGTTGAAAAGTGGTGTTCTAAATGGCTACAGAAAGGACAAATTTCAATTGTAGTAGCAGAATGGGTGATGAATAAAGAGGCAACACAGAACAAGAGTAGAACAAGAAACCAATGAAACAGGTGGTTGCATTCAATGCAAACGTAGTAGATGTGATCTTTGCAAAAACTTTTTGGTAGAATCAAATTTTTTTCAGAGTTTCCAAATCAATAGAAAATACTTTATTAAACCAAGACTGTGTTGTGATTCTAACAATGTAATTTATCTTGCATCCTGCAACAAATGTCTCTTGCAATATGTTGGTTCAACGGCAACACAATTCAAAGTTAGATTCCGTAATCATAAGAAAACCTGTGAGGTCGCTGTACATTATAACAATAGTCCGCATGCCCTTAACGACTTTTCTTTCCAGTGTATCGATCAGGTGTTTGCTACCAACTGCACTGAGATTTTGGATAAACTTTTGATCACGAAGGAAGCGTACTGGAGTGCGCAACTTTTCTCATTAGCACCTTTTGGCCCTAACAAAAGGCAAGAATTCCACTCCAGGAACAGAATCACCTACAACCAACCGACCACTTGAGTCGTAATAGTTTACAAGCTTAACGAACCATATATCTTCACAACTCATTGTAGCACATGAATTCTTTACTTTAATGATAGTTTTAGTTCTCGCTGTTATTACATTGTACCTTTCGGAATAGAATTACTTCTTTTGTTTTGTTTTGTTTGTAATGATTTTTTACTTGTATTGTTGTTAAGTTTTGTAACATACCGAAAATTCCTTGTAAACCATTTAAAGCTCTTAAACCTAATTATTATCCACATTCTGTAAACTGATGAATGTCTCAGACCAAAACGTTTTTTAATATATTTTGCTTTTTAGCTTCCAAAAGTTGTCCGTCCTCTGACTCTTTTAACTTTATATAAATTCATATGTCGAGGCTTGGACTGGGAATCTCTAAAGGTAGTTCACGATTTTTAAGTTGGTCTGTATAGTAATCTTGAGTCCGTGGTTCTTGAAGTGTCTAGTGATGTTTTTCCTGATTCGTTCTGCTTGTGGTATTAAAGATGTTCTTAAAGATTACGAGCCCGTCGTCCCTGTAAAGTCCGATACTTTCTTTCCCGTATTCGCTGGACAGTCCGTTGAGAATGAACAAGCCAACCAATCCGCACACTTCCTCGACGTCACACTACCTCGACGTCACCTTCAACCTTACAGATGGATCTTATTACCCTTACAGAAAACCTAACGACCTCCCACAGTACATCAATATTAAGTCTAACCATCCGCCTAATATCATCAAGCAGCTTCCAGCATCCATCAACCGACGTATTTCTGACAACTCATGCAACGAACACAAATTCAACAAAGCCAAACCCATTTACGACGATGCTCTTAAATCTAGCGGCTACACAGAAATGCTAAGCTTCAACAAACACAGACATCCTGTACGGCCAAGACGTAATAGGCAGAGAAACATTATCTGGTACAACCCTCCATTCAGTAAAAGCGTAAAAACTAACATCGGCAGAACATTTCTCCAACTAATCTCTAGACATTTCCCAAGACATCATAAATATCACAGCCTTTTTGACAAAAACAACGTCAAGGTCAGCTACAGTTGTATGGACAATATGCAATCTATAATTAACAAGACGCCTACAAGGGCGTATCCGTGGAATGCGCAAACAGTTAACACAAATTGTCCAGTTACAGTGAACTTCAAGTACAGGTAGACTTCGGAAAATGGCGAAAGATTACTAGAAAGATACATCTGTAATATAACTTAAAGTTTTTTGTTGTAAAAACTCATTACTAATGTTACTAAATTTGCAAATGCAAACAACGAAGCCCTATTAGCAGGTTATCAGGATACGGGATCTTTTATTTATTTATTTTTTGGAAGGAGACTTAATTCAAATCCTACAGTTTTACTTGCTTCGTTAACTCCTTTCATCCAAAAATTACAGGATCAGCCTTAAATCATCCGAAAAACTTATTACAAATCACAGTTCAACAACTTATCATCCTTGGCCAGTTGTTCAGAAACTGGGTTTTAAAACGAGTTTTATCCTCTACTCCCAAATGCTGTTCAAGGCTGATATTCAGAAAAACTTTACATTAGAAGAAGTCAATCTTGAAAAACAAAAATAAGCAAAGGAAACTGTGACCAAAAAGTTGAAAACATGAAACAAAAGTTTACGCTAATGCTGGATTAAGGTAATTGGCTTTCGAACAACCAGGCCCTGTAATCGACGTCTGGTTCTGTAATCCTGGTTTAGTTCCTTGCAAACTGTATAAATTTGCCGTGGCGAAGACAAGAAGACAACATCCGTGCTCTATTTCTCTCAATGCTCAAAAATTCCGTAATTGCGTGTTGTATAGTCCAGTCCAAAGTTCTAATTTTACAATTCCATAATCTTGATTTCAGTAACTTGGTACCAAACGTTCCACAATAACTTGAAATCTCGTTAAGAAAAATCCTTAAATCCAGTAGTCCAGTCCGGATTGAGATCGCCAAAACTCTCTCTATCATCGATTCAAAATTCAACAAAAGCTACAAGTAGTAAATAGTTATCAGAAACTACAACAGTTCGTCCTGATTCTACCCTCGAGCTGAACAAAAAACCCAAAAAACCCTTGTCATCGTTTTCGAGAGAACAGACAAACAGCCGAAACTGTTCTGTGCGTGCCCCTTACGGCACTGAAAAAGTACCGTACGTTGTACAATAGTACGTCACCGTAGTCCTTGGCCAAGAAACTAAAATTAGACAAAAGCCAGAGAAGCGATCAGGATACGGTATAATTAGGTAAAAAAATGGTGGGGATACAGGATTTTTAAGCCCTGGTCAAACGGCGCGTGATAGTCGATGATAGTAGATTCTCCCCAAACTATCATCAACTATCACCAACTATCGTTCAAGTGGTCAAACGGCCAAAGAAGTTCATGATAGTTGACGATAGTTCACTGGCAGTCGCGCAAGCAAAGTCACGAGAGAAGCGAGTTCCAAGCTCTTTCCGCGTAAAAATGTGAACATTAAATGGCCTCCCGTAAGACAAACTTGTAAAAGTATGAATTTTTCGCGACGAAAGAGAGCGGCAACATGTTTTCTGACCGCTATCGGACCAGTGATTACCAAAACAGCTGACCGAAAAACTATCATGAACTATCGTACGCGTGGTCAAACGAGGAAAACTATCATGGACTATCATGAAGAATTTGAACAAGCTCAAACTGAATGATAGTTGATGATAGTCGATGATAGTGCATGATAGTTGGTGGTCAAACGGAAGCTCGCGCTCAACTATCATCGACTATCATCGACTATCATGAGCCGTTTGACCAGGGCTTTAGTCTGGAGGGGGGGGGGGGGGGGGGTAGAATTGAGGAGATACGGGATATTTTTTAAAGTAAGAACGCATTGCGTGTGGTAGTGCAGTAACTTGACTAACTGTCAACTGAGCGGCGTTTTGTTTTTTCCAGGAGATTCAAGTCCTTGCACAATATGTAGCTCTAATAGTACACGACATTGGTATCGTAAATCATTACGGTGCCATGGTAGACATCTTTGCTATATACCCTCTAAGAAGACATGTGGTTCAGTAAAATACTAAGCCCAGAACGATTGAAGAAAATAACAGGAAATCGAGAAACATTTGGCTTCAAAGCCGATATGTTGATCATTTACAACTTCTTTTCACCACAAGCTTAAGCGTGTACTCTGAGCTTCTGACACCTTTGCAACACCAATGTTACTAAAGTTTTTTTTTCCCTTTCCAGCGCTGTTAGTATCTGGATGGGGGACGTTAAAATATGCGAATTTTGCTGTCAGGAACATACGCCCAAAAATTCTATTTTAAACGCTCAAAAATGCGAACAAAGCAAGGTACAGATTTTGCTAGCCTGCTTTATGCAAAACAAATATTGACGAAAAAGTAAATAAATAT
>NC_090895.1:45012374-45022374 GCF_036669925.1 Montipora capricornis | reverse complement strand
AATTTAAACTTTTAACATGTAACCTATTAAGTAACTAATTATTAACAATAATTGATTAATAAATTAACAATTAGTTAACAGTCACTTCTGAGGATGTTTGTCAAAGCATACGAACGCCATGTAAGTAATTTCAAACAATGCGCTTGCATATTTGTTTGTCACGCCGCTTGCGTCTTAATTTGGATGCATAGCTCTAGTTTAGATAAAGACGGCAATCAATAATGCCGTGCAACAATGCCTTGCAATTTTTTTTTCAAGTTGGGGGGTCATTAAGACCATTTAAGGGGTCACCCAGAAGTCATACCAGCAGAGGCTCTTTGGCTCACATGATCGTACGACGAAAAAGATCCTTTTCTTACGTTATAAAGCTGGCTACCGGCCTATTAATTAATTCTTTGTCAGAAAGAAGAAATTCCTGTTCTCTTTGGAAAAAATACACCCATTGCTTACGTGTGGTAGTGAAGTAACACAGCGATTTATTCCATATAAAATGTCAACTGAGCTGTGTGTTGTCTTCCAGGAGATTCAAGTTGTCCTTGCGTAATATGTAGCTCTGACAGTGCACGATATTGTTTTGGTATTGTCTATCATTGTAGTGCCATGGTAGAAGTCTTGGGTAAATAGCCTTAGAAGACATGTGGTTACTAGCAAAGTACTGAACCCAGAAAGATTGAAGAAAATAAATAGGAAGTGAGAAACATTGGCTTCTGGGCTGACATGTTGATAATTGATTTTTGCTACGTTCAATTTTGGCTGTAGAAATAAATCGCAAAATCGAAAGTGACATGTCCGGTATTCAGCGGGCGCCATGATTAAGTTACCGCGGCATGTTTACTTGCCCAAACAGTGAAGCATCTGTGTCAAATGATGGCGAGATACCGGGTTTTCGTAAGTTTCATTTTCTGTCAAGTGTTATGAAGTTTGACAATAAACGAGCGAAGTCAAAACAAATATCACAATCGCCCAAACCCTTGAGGTTGACCATTGTTTCTTCTAAGTCAAAAATTTACTCTCCAAGACGAGGTTATTTATCACCGGGTAATTCCATCATTTTGGAAATAGCAGCTACTTTATTGTTCATCGACGTCACAATTTTGTGCTGATTTTGGGGCTCATTTTGTTGAAACTCAAACACGCTTCCAACAGACCTGCTTATTTTCGTAAACCTTTCCTGCTGACAGAGCAATACTAAAAATATCTTCCCGTATCACATTTCAACCTTAAGCTCGAAAATCCTTTTCCAGCGAAACATTTTATTGAAACAAGCAACATAAAAGATGCACTAAAATGCCATTCGCGTTGCAATGACTTTCGAGGCCATTGCTGGTTAACGAGAGTAACAAACTCACGAGGCAGTATATTTATATTTAATTAAGTTAGCACAACAGAAAGACGCTAACCTCATTTTGACACGAAACTGCTTTACTATTGCCATAAAAACTATCCAGTTAAGCTCGCATGTTATAAAACATGATGAATTCATAAAGGCCACCATTTCCAGCGAACAATTTTTTGAAACAAACAACATATTTGCTATTAGAGGCAAAAACCCCTTCCTATTTCATTACGTGCGTGAAGAGAAAAAACTCAGTCGTGTCAAATATGCGCAAAATTACAACAAAATAAAATTTCAGGATCAAACCGTTTCCATGAAGAACCTTTTCCTTGAATAATGAAGCACAAAATATACGACAAGCTTTCTTTCTGTCTTTGTTGAACCCATAAGTTACCAGAGAATTTTCCATTTGGTTTCAGTGTTCTACATAACAGCACACTTGGTAAAATTAGAAATGCAGCTCACTTTGATTTCGGCTCGACGGGCGACAGATTGTTGTCGAAGTCCATTACTCGTCGCTTTTAAGATTCCACCGCCTGTCTTGTTCAGTATCCAATTGACTTGCCATTATTGAGCTTCATAAGGGTATATTTTGTTCAAAGATCCACTAAAACGCCATTCGTGTTACATGACTTTCGACGCCATTGCCGGTTAAGTTTATCATTCTACTCTGTCCACCAGAGAAATCTACGCATTTCAACTACCCTCTCGATCCTAAGAAAATACGAGCAGAAGGCTCTATGCACAAAGATACCACTTAGCAGGGGAGTGACAGGCAAAACTTTTACCAACACGGGAAAAAAAAAAGAATACCGAATACCACTTTCCGACTGGAATTGCCCTACGGCAAGCCAGTAAAAATACAAAATGTACATAAATAGTTATTTCAAAAACTTAAATATGAAATATATCATTTATTGCAGTTAAAAGGCGTTCCGATATCGATGTGTGTACAGTGCAGGGACGAGTTGACTGTGATTGGAGGAATTGCTGTAAGGAGAGAGAATTTAGCAGCAATTAGTTAACAGTCACTTCTGAGAATGTGTTGAAGCATACGAACGCCAAGTAAGTAATTTCAAACAATGCGCTTGTTTGTTTCTCACGCCGTTTGCGTCTTAATTTGGATGCATAGTTCTGGTTTCGATAAAGACGGCAATCAATAATGCTGTGCAAGCATAGTCACGATTCCCCTCCCCTTCTATAGGCAACCTCGTTCCCAGGGCTTCGCCCTCATTTGGGGGAGGGGCATTTTTTTATTGCCCCGCCCCCACCTGAGGGAGAAGCCCTGGGAACGAGGTTGCAGATAGAGGGGGAGGGGAATCGTGACTATGTTTGCACGGCTCTCCGAGGGACTGGGGCTGCGTGGGAGATTGAATGATCATTCTACCCCAGCCCCAGTCCCTCGGAGGGCCTGCTCGCAGGCTACATGATTGCCGTCTTCATCGAAACCAGAGCTATGCATCCAAATTAAGACGCAAACGGCGTGACAAACAAACAAGTGCATTAATTTGCATAAATATTATACTTACTTTAATAATTATTATATCAATTATTTTTATTAGAAACAGTATCAGGTGTTCCGATGTACGTACAGTGCAAGGACGAGTTGACTGTGGTTGGAGGAAGTGCTGCTGAAGCCTGCTAAACCAGTGAAACTACATCATGGGAACTCACAGTTAATATGAGCAACTCTTTGTTAGCTTTTTAACTTGTGCGGACAAGCAGAAGTGAATTACTTGGTTCATCTCTTTTTGCTGTCAACATGTTCATGGCAGGATCATTGACTCAACGGTAAGAATTTTCAAATTGTGTCGTTAATAACACTTAAAGTGGTACTACGACCAAAAAAAAATTTTGTTTTTCCTTTGGATTTCAAAACTATGTTAACTAAACACTAACTCACCCAAGTTTTAAGTTCTGATTTTAAAAAGAAACCTGTTTATTTTAGCTGGAATTTTCTTTTTTATTGGTCCGCCATTACTAACTTTAAAATCTTGAGAGAGCTGGGTCGAGGAGAAAATGACGTCAAACACGCACTAGTTTAAGAATGCAATGCGTGTGTACGCGGCCTAATTAATACGCAGCACGGGAGTTTCGGGCTTTAAGACTTTTAAACCCGTGTTTTTTATATATAATAAATTGCTTTTACCCGCTGAAATTTTAAGCTAGTTAGTAAATGACGTCATTTTCTCTAGATCCACCCATCTGAAGTCAAATAGGACAGTTTTGAACGTGAGTAATGGCGGACCATGAAATCCAAAACTTACACTCAAAATAAACAACCTTTGGATAAAACTCAAAGCTCAAAATTTTGCCAGTTAGGTGTTAAGCGAACACGCTTTCAAAATCTGAAGAAAAAAGGGAAATGATTTTTTGATCATAGTACCACTTTAACATCACTTTTTGTGATGTACAATAAAGTTATTATTATTATTATTATTATTATTATTATTATTATTAAACTGTCAACGAAAGTACAAATAAACTGGCAGCGCATGAGTATAGGCTACTTAGAGCCTCTTGTTTCATATAAAATGTCAACTGAGCTGTGTGTTGTCTTCCAGGAGATTCAAGTTGTCCTTGCGTAATATGTAGCTCTAACAGTGCACGATATTGTTTTGGTATTGTCTATCATTGTAGTGCCATGGTAGAAGTCTTGGGTAAATAGCCTGAGAAGACATGTGGTTACTAGCAAAGTACTGAACCCATAAAGATTGAAGAAAATAAATGTTAAGTGAGAAACACTGGCTTCTGGGCTGACATGTTGATAATTGATTTTTGCTATGTTCAATTTTGGCTGCAGAAATAAATCGCAAAATCGAAAGTGACATGTCTGGAATTCAGCGGGCGCCATGATTAAGTTACCGCAGTATGTTTACTCACCCAAACAGTGAAGCATCTGGGTCAAATGATGGCGAGATACCGGGTTTTCGTAAGTTTCTTTTTCTGTCAAGTGTTATAAAGTTTGACAATAAATGAGCGAAGTCAAAACAAATATCACAATCGCCCAAACCCTTGAGGTTGACCATTGTTTCTGCTAAGTCAAAAATTTACTCCAAGACGAGGTTATTTATCACCAGGTAATTCCATCATTTTGGAAATAAAAAGTCACTGCTTACGAGCCTAGAAGGCCCATCAGGCCGGCGCTCATCTCTGTTTTCTGTAGCATGAAGCGACTAGGAGTATTTATATTCCCCCCTGGATGGGATGCTAGTCCATCGCAGGGCTACCCCCAGCATTACGCCAGTACCCATTTATGCACCTGGGTGGAGAGAGGCACCGTGAGAGTAAAGTGTTTTTCCCAAGAACACAACACAATGTCCCCTGCCAGGCCCCGAACCCGGACCACTCGATCCGGAGTCGAGCGCACTAACCATGAGGCCACCGCGTCCATCATTTTGGAAATAGCAGCTACTCTATTATTCATCGGCGTCACAATTTTGTGCTGATTTTGGGTCTCATTTTGTTGAAACTCAAGCACGCTTCCAACAGACCTGCTTATTTTCGTGAACCTTTCCTGCTGACAGAGCAATACTAAAAATATCTTCCCGTATCACATTTCAACCTTAAGCTCGAAAATCCTTTTCCAAAACATTTTATTGAAACAAGCAACATAAAAGATGCACTAAAACGCCATCCGCGTTGCAATGACTTTCGAGGCCATTGCTGGTTAACGAGAATAACAAACTCACGAGGCAGAATGTATATTTATATTTAAGTTAGCACAACAGAAAGACGCTAACCTCATTTTGACACGAAACTGCTTTAAGCTCGCATGTTATGAAACATGATGAATTCATAAAGGCCACCTTTTCCAGGGAACAATTTTTTGAAACAAACAACATATTTGCTATTAGAGGCAAAAACCCCTTCCTATTTCATTACGTGCGTGAAGAGAAAAAACCCAGTCGTGTCAAATATGCGCAATAGTACAACAAAATGTATTTTCTATAGGAGTTGATTACGGAACGTCAGTGTTCACACTTTGTTTTCTATCTCACCTTCGTGTGCATTACTGTTACGTAATACTTGTCAAGTATGCATGATTTCTGTACCACATGGGAGTGAGGTGTCATAGCATGTACTGCTATATAGTGCAGTAGCCGTATGCTTATTTCACTTCTCGCGTCACCAATATAGCTTTACTGTATTCTGCTTTCCCGCCCACCCGCCCCTCGTTTTCTTTTGTGTTAATTAGGAAGTTTTGCTCTTTGGTTGTTATTTGTCATTACTTAACTATTCATAATTTCGTCCCATCTTGACACCCGCAGGCCGTCCAAGCTCTTATGCACATGGGGACTGCTTCAGGTGTGGAAGGCCAGGTCACTGGGCCAAAGATTGCAGGGCCTCCAGCTTCTACCCCCGCCCTTTCGGCCAGTACAAGCCAACCGCCTTTGCCCCAGCCTCCACCACCACAAACGCTTCAGGAACCGGACTTAAGGGAATCGGACATTCATGAGGAATTCGACAAGTTTACGGATGTACTTCAGGTACTGAATCGTTTTGAAATCGACGAAGATCTAGGACGGAATAACAATGTAAAGGGCAATTTAAAGAAAAATTTAGAATTTTGGGTATTTTTAGGTGCTTCATCCTTCACATTAAACGTAATTAAATTTGGTTTCCGTTTGCCTTTCTGGGATGTGCCGCCTGCATATTATTAGGGAGCTTTAGCAACGACAACGGCGACGGCACCGAGACCGTTACAAAGTTGCGGATTCAATGGGCAAAAAAAATAGCTTTCCACGCCCCACACGAGCGTTTTTCATATTTGTCCATTTCTTTGCCGTCGTCAGCAAAGCAACAACGTGAAATAACCAAGTTTGAGGTGTTACGGAGAACGTCAGCACTTGGAGATAAATTTTCATTTTTCTCCCCTAAATTTAGCGCCGCTCGTAACGGTTTCATTCCTGAAGGACCGCCACAACTTTGTAATATTAAAAAGCTTGGAATAGTTGCGAAGTGATCACAATAACTTGAATTTATGTTTTGACATGACGTTCTCGTTGCCGTTCCCGTCGTCGTTGCTAAAGCTCTCTATTAAAAGAACAACGCTTCTGCCCTGAAAAATATTGACTTCGTAGAGAATTCTATCACTGAGCTACTGGAGTCCGAACGCATAAAGCAATTGTCTTACAAACCCCATGTCGTCAATCCATTGTCGGTTTCCGTTCAGCCTAATGGAAAGAAAAGGTTAATTCTTGATTTAAGAAATGTTAATCATTTCATTAAGAAACTGAGGATTAAGTACGATGATTGGAAAATTGCTTCTCTTATGTGTCGCAAGAATGGTTATATGTTTTCATTTGATCTTAAGAGTGGCTATCATCACGTCGAGATCTTCCAACCACATCAAACACTCTTAGGTTTTTCATGGGAGTTTCAAGGGGAGACGCGGTTTTACGTTTTCACAGTTCTTCCTTTTGGCCTTTCTGTAGCTCCTTATATCTTTACAAAGATACTCCGTACTTTGGTTGGATGGTGGAGGGCTAACGGTATTTACATCGCGCTATTTTTAGATGATGGTTGGTCCATAGCTGACGACTATAATTTAGCAAATATTATAGATAGTAGGGTTCGTTCTGACATACGTTTATCCGGATTTATAACAAATAGCGAAAAGTCAATTTGGGAACCAACGCAAATTATTACATGGTTAGGATTGGTCTGGAACTCCACTCTTGGTACTATTAGTATTACACCCAGGAGGGTCCAAGGTATCGCTCAAAAATGCACAATTTCGGCTAGACAATTGTCATCATTTGTCGGGAAAGTTATGTCTACATGTCCGGTTACTGGAAATTTACCCAGAATTACTACCAGACACTGTCAGATGACAATTGCTATTGCTGAGCATTGGGATACACCTATGATTTTAGACGAGTATTGTAAGGATGAAATCGTTTTCTGGAAGAACAATATCCATCTACGCAATTTTAAAAATTGCTTTGTTTTCCGCAAACCTCAGAAAGTAACTTTTTCAGATGCTAGTAATATTGCCTGTGGAGCTGTTTCTTATATCAATGACGGCGAGTTTGTTTGTCACAAAATGTGGACGCAGGGCGAAAGGAGTAGAAGTTCTACGTGGCGAGAATTAAGTGCAATTGAATTCTCACTTCTGTCTTGGCTTCCTATTTTAAGTTCATCACATATTAAGTGGTATACCGATAACCAGGCCACTGCCAAAATCGTTGAGGTCGGTAGCATGAAAGTCGAGTTGCACACGATTGCCTTAAAAATATTCAAGATATGTTACGAACACAGCATTCATTTGGATATTGAATGGGTTCCTAGAGATCGCAATGCCAGGGCAGATTTTATTAGCAAACTGGTGGATTTTGACGATTGGCAGGTCACTGAGGACGTCTTCAAAGACTTGGATAGTCTTTGGGGTCCCCACACGGTGGATTGTTTTGCCACGTATTACAACAGAAAAATCACCAGATATTTTTCTAGATTTTGGAACCCGGAAACGTCGGGCATTGACGCATTTATGCAGTTGTGGGAAGTTGAGAACTGCTGGTTAGTTCCGCCAGTTTATCTTATTCCCAGAACGCTTGCCTATATGTATAGTCAGGGAGCCAAGGGCACCCTTATTGTTCCACTGTGGAAGTCAGCCGTGTTTTGGCCCCTGTTAACCAATATTTATTGCAGTTTCATCCAGGATTTAAGAGTTTTGTCTATGCCTCAAGCTTTGACGCACGGGCGAAATCACAATTCTATTCTGCGTTCACCAACTACTCCGGGATATGTAGTGGCTTTAAGATTGAATTTCGTTCCTTCGGGGTAAGAATCTGAAAGGTTGGCCACAATCTAGCGAGTGGAATTTGTGCTGACTACGAATAGCACCTTGGCAGTGTTGCGTTATTTATTTCACTTTGATCATTTTATGAGGTAGATGTGCTGACAACGAATAGCACCTTACCAGTGTTGAGGTATTTATTTCTTTTCGGCCATGTGTCAATGTGCAGAAGTTGTGTCGACAACGATTAGCACTCCAATAGTGCTGTGTTATTTATTGCCCTTTTTGATCTTCATTTAATGAATGTAGTGGTGTTGAGAACTAATAGCACCCGGGTTGTAGTACTTATTTCCTTTTAGCCATAAATCAGTGAGTAAGATTGTTCCACCTCTACACCCCTCTGTTATGTGTTTTTCCTTTTGTTTTCCTCAACAGGCCATCTCTGCTCAGTCCTGTTGGGCAAGTCTCTATGGATCTTTAGCTCCCTTCAAGCTGCGCCTCATTACTGATCAGTTTAAGGCCAGACAACCTTCGACGATGAATAGATATTTACTTGAGTGTCGAAAATTTATGCGTTGGTGCAATGATGTTAAGGCTCAATTCGTTTTGCCACAAGAGCCTGTTGTTGTAGCGGCCTATTTGTCCTAGCTTCACAGGAAGACTGGTTCTCCCAGCACTGTTAGTATGGCTACACGATGTAGTAGATGTAACTTGTAGTAATGATCCTTTGAAAACCGGAGTGTGTAGAAATGTTGTTGAGGCCGCGAAACGTAATGGCACACAACGGAAGAATAGGAAGCTCCCTCTCTCTATTGATGTGGATATGGTCGAGAGAATAGTTGCTAAACATGGCAAGGTAGACGCTAATAATCTAAAAGATCTGCGAAGTTCAGTCATAGTTCTCTTAGGTTTTGCAGGTTTCTTCAGATTCAATGAGTTAGCAAATATCAAAGCTTCGCATATAACTTTCGCAGATGACCATATGTCCATTGTTATACCAAGAAGTAAAACAGATGTCTACAGGGAAGGTAATAAAGCTATTATTGCTAGAACGGACAATGCCACTTGTCCAGTTAATATGGTCCTTAGGTATATGTCTGCTGCAAGAATGGACCATAATGCAGACAGTCTCCTAATCAGGCAGTTAGTATTTCAGAAAAATTATAATACTTATGTTTTAGGGAACAAAGGAATTTCGTATTCTAGGTGTCGAGAAATCTTTTTGGAGCTCTCAAGGCTCTAGGTTACAACTCCGAACTTTTTGGGTTACACAGTCTCAGGTCTGGTGGGGCAACCGCTGCCGTAACTTTACCTAGCGGCCCTGTATCAGACAGGTTATTAAAATTACACGGGCGATGGAAATCCGATTACGCCAAAGACTTGTATATTCAAGAAGATATATCTGCACGGCTTTCAGTTTCATCTAGCCTAGGTATCTAATTGCTATCATTAAGTTTCCACGCGTGATGGGACACGCGAACGTGTTGCTATCTTTTAGTTACAGCCAAGTTTTGTATGATTATAATCAGTGCTTTCACTATAATTTAACCGTATCATATGTATTGTGCAAGTGTACTAGCTTAATGAGGATATAGCTTCGCGTATCGTATTTCTGTGGACTAAAAGCAATGTGACCGTTTATACACGTAGTGCTCGAATACAGTAATAAAGCTTATATTGGCTCTCCGTGAGTTACCAACCCATTTGACTGTAGTTGTCGTGTTGTGCAAGTTCCTATAACGGTTTAGAAAATAATTTTCATGTGTGCGAACGCAGTGAGTTAAAATGAAAATAAAACCTCAGGATCAAACCGTTTCCATGAAGAACCTTTTCCTTGAATAATGAAGCACAAAATATACGACAAAGCTTTCTTTCAAATAATTTTTGGCTGTCACATTTCCAATTATTTTTTTTTTTTAACT
>NC_090895.1:45002374-45004874 GCF_036669925.1 Montipora capricornis | reverse complement strand
GAGAAAACCTTGGGCCTATGCTCTCGAGAAGCAGACAGGAAGTAAGGAGGTGGATGTTTCAGCTATCGCTGAGTATTTTAAACCCTTGTATGACTGGATGAAGAAACGAAGAAAGGAGATTGGTTATGCTCCACCGGGGTGAGATGAGTACCCAACAACGATTTCTGCACAACTACAGACTGAACAAGATAAGGCAGGTCCAATAGCTGGGATTCCTTTCCTCATTCCAGTCATGTTTTACTTTAACGTGATGGTCTTAGCATTTCCATTTGCAGCGTTCGTTTGGTAAAAATGTTTTCAAAAGCAGTAATAGACTCAAGGGCAATGCTTAATGTGCATCCCTTGTTTGGTTTCTGTTGGGTAGGCATATGCGCATAAGGTGCTCGGTCTATAACCATGAAATTGAATTGTTTTTGTGACATAACCGAAAAATGGCTTTGGGGTTCCTCATAGTCCACAAAAAACTTGTTATGCAGGGAAACAAAACAGGAAAATTCTACGACATCTTTTAGAAACTTAAGCCTTTTTTCCAGCGACTTCTTGTTATCGATAACTCTTTAGTGTAAATTCTCGATATTGATCGATTCACATACTGAAGACTCCTTTTTATTTTGATCAGCAATAAACTGCTTTTGCTGTCGTGAAATTTTTTTACATAGCCATGCATGGACCTGTCAGTTCTGCAGCCATTCAATTTTTCAATTTCACTCTGACAATTGAGGATTGTGAGCTTTTTCAGCTTTCTTTCAACTCCAACTCTGACTGTTTGTGCTCCAAGGATACTCTAAATTCTATAACATACTGATGATTTAGTAGTAGATAAAATATGAGCGGGAGATCTGTGGGCGTTTACAATGGAGACCCGATAGGCGAGCCATTGCAAATGTCCATGCAGATTGGACGCGAATATTTTATCCTGCTTGTGAAATGAATACATTAAATTGAATGCAAAGTATTGTTATTTTAATCAGTAGAGATCTGTATCTGTATGGGCATCCTTCTTTAAATTTACAAATATTTGTGAATAACTTTTATTCAGTCTTGGATAAAAAAAAAGCTCTGCCTGATATCTGGTGAATTTAACATTAATCTCTCAAACTATGATAATCATGCCCCTACAGAAGAATTTGTAAATACCTTAAGTTCCTTAATTATGGTGTATCAGTTTGGGGTAATACTTATAGTTTTACTCTTAGATACTCCAATTCTACAAAAGAGAGCCATATGTATTACTACCTTTCAAAACCAGATGAACTCTCTGAGCCTCTCTTCTAAGCTCTGGAAATTTTAGAAGAAAAGGACATTGTTTTCTTTTATGCAGTTTTTATTTATCGATCAGTATCATAACAACCCTCTTCCCTCATCTTTTGATAATTTCTTCAGAAAAGTATCATCAATGGGTCGTTACAAAGTGCGAGGGAGCATTTCATATAGCGCTGATAAACAGTTATTAAGTCTAAACACTCATTTTAAAACGGTTAGCTTTCAATAACTGTGTGACTCGGATGCTGACTCGCAGTCATGGCTCGCATGGCTCGCAGCCAAGACTCGCATGGTTCGCTTCTTGCCTCGCACGCCTCGCATGGTGCCTCGCACGCCTCGCTGCCTCGCATGTTGGTAAAACTCATCATCAATTTATCAATACAAAACCAGATTTGCTAAATCAAGTAATATTACATAAAAAATATCAAAACTAAGTATGGTCAATTTAACATTTGCTTTGCAGCTGCCAAAATTTGGAATAATTTTGGTGAACTTGTTAAACATCTACCCCAAAACGAATTCAACAAGGAAGTAAAGCTAAACATCTTGCAGACTTATGAATGTTCATCTGGGCCCGGTTGTTCGAAAGCAGATTAACTTAATCCAGGATTAGCGTATACTTGTATTTCAAGTTTTCACTTTTCGGTGAAAGTTTCTTTTGCTTATTTTTGTTTTTCAAGATTGACTTCTTCTAATGTAAGGTTGAACAGCACTTGGGAGTAGAGAAATAAAACTTTTAGCGAGAAGCAGAAACGAAGCTAAATTCAATACTTTATTCCCTCCGGAAAACCACTCTCAGAAATTACAAAGACGCACATGTTTATTGAAAGTCGAGGAGCAATAGAGACGCCCCCCTCTAAGCATGCAAGTGTCACGGACAGAAATGTAACGCAACAATGTTCGAGGCACTACAAACTCCTTGGTTAATTTTTAATCTGGGATTAGCGTTAATCGGCTTTTGAACAAACCGGGCCCTGGTATTTAGTAATGTAGTACTTGTAATTTTTCATCTTTTTCTGCGTGCATGCATTGAGTCTTTTGACTGTGGGTTTTCCTTTTTTATTGTCATTTTATTTTCTCATGATATTATCTGTTCCCAAGAGATTATGAATCATAATCTCTTGCCGTTCCTTAAAATTATCTTTTCAAGCTTTAATCTAATTTTTTTTTAATCTGCTCTCTGAGTGAACTATTAACAAATTTTAATATCAATTATTTTTTGTGATTGTAATATGTT
>NC_090895.1:44949874-44989874 GCF_036669925.1 Montipora capricornis | reverse complement strand
ATTATATGAGAAAATCCCCAATTACAAAGTCCAACCTTATTGCCATTGTGGGTAGCTTCCTTCCTAGCTGTGTTGTCATTTTCCAGATCTCACACGATTTTGGGCTATTTTTCCGTAGGCAGCCTAACCTCTCAGATTGTCTAGAGAGCACAAACAACATCGGGTCAAATGTAATTTAAGTTTTGTATGGGAGTTCTGATGATGTTCATGGGGGTAATTATATACGATGAAATTCTTATTACAAATGGCTTACCTTATTCCATGTGTGCGTTTTCTTGTCTCTGGTGTTGTTATGTTACCTATTTGTAGTGATTTGAGTTCCAAGTCTTCCCTCAACAAGGCAACAAGGCAAAACACTCCAGTTGGGTCAGCCTACCAAACGAAGCCAGAAAATCCCAGACCAAAATTTTCCCATGGTCACAAATCCTCCATAGAATTAAGGGCAGGGGTTTTTCTTTCATTTCGATCCACTAGCCACGCAATTGAAGCCCTGCCAGCGACTAAAAGCTCCTCGTACATTTTGAACAAGACACTCCAACTGTTGAGTCTTTGTTGTCACCTGGCTTGGTAACCTCACCAGGGTGACAAACAAAGACTCAATGGTCGCTGTGTCATGTTCAAAATGTACGAGGGGCTTAATTATTTGATTGTTTCGTTTGGCCACCTGATTTCGCTGGCAGGGCTTTGATTGGGCAGTTAGCAGATTGAAATGAATGAAAAACCTATACCCTTGAATTCTACAGTGGATTCTACAGTGAATTCTACAGTGAATTCTACAGTGGATTTGTAGCTGTGGGGCCATTTTGGTTAAAATGTTGAAAAGAAACACATGCAGGCTGAAGAGTTGTACAGTGAGAGGTTTCTTCACGAACTTGTCCAGCAAAGTAAAGGTTTTGAGGGAGCTTGAGAGAAAAATATCGCATTTTGACTGCTCTTTGCACTGTTAACTGGAAGCAATTTCTGGCCATCATTACTAGCAGTGCAGCTCTCATTGTTTTTCCATGTAAGGCGAAGAACTGTAGAGGAGATATTGGCAGTTATCAACCTGTCCGTTTGCTATTTAGTTCTTCTGGTCACTACAATTCCAAGTTTTCATTACTGGGTTGCCGTATGGCAATCCCAGTTGGAAAATGGGTAGATTTCTCCGTTTTATTTATTTAATTTTTTTCCATGTCGGTAAAAGTCTTGCCTGTCACTCCCCTGCTAAGTGGTGTCTTTGTGCATAGAGCCCTGCTGCGCGTATTTTCTTAGGATCGAGAGGGTAGTGGGAAATGCGTAGATTTCTCTGGTGGACACATTATAACGATTAACTTAACCGGCAATGGCGTCGAAAGTCATGTAGCGCGAATGGCGTTTTAGTGGATCTTTGAACAAAATATACCCTTATGAAGCTCAATAATGGCAAATCAATTGGATACTGAACAAGACAGGCGACAATATCGACAACAATATGTCGCCTGTCGAGCCGTCTTTTACCAAGTGTGCTGTTATGTAGAACACTGAAGATTCGCAGGGCAGCGATAATAGTGAATTCAAAGACTAGACCAGGTGGATTGAATGGAATTTCAAGCGGTCACTTAAAATCGCTGAAAAGGTAAGATTATTGTCGAAGCGATGCCGCAATTGCGTGTCTTCACCACTTGTTCCTTTGATTCACATTATTGTGTTTTCCGTCAAAATATTCGCTTGTTTTCGCTTTCGCTTGAACACATTTACCTTTATTACATGTCCAGTGAATAGTTTTTTCCTCTGGGATGAATTTTCCGTCGAAAAATCGGTTATTTGGGCGGTCACTGTAAAACGCAGACTGCAGACTGCAGACTGCAGACCGGGGGTAAAATGCAGACTGAGGGTAAAATAAATATTAATAATAAAAAAACGAGTCATAAGGATAAAATAAAGATTGTTTGAAAGACAATCCTGTTTTACATCTGTCAACAACTCACATTATCATGACTGCAGGTCGCTGCACCTTTTGGGGATGCGATCGTACGCGTTGAAATCACCTGTGCTTTGTTTTTGCGTTTCCAGATGCATTGCAATGTTCCAAATTATTTGTCACACCGTTACATCGAGGGAAATCTATCGAAAAACCAACAATTATTACTTCGAATACCTGAATAATCTCGGTTGTCTTTTTTCGGTGCAATGAAATGCACAAAGAATGTCATATATTCCGAGCAATTAGGACGCGGGGATTTCATTGGTTAAGCTATGCGTGATAACCCATAGGGAGAGGTTATAATTGAAAATTACATCTTCCAGATGCCAGATTTCGTTAGCAATGGGTCGCAAATTTGACACTTTTATCGCATTTTCACATTACGCATTGAATCCACGTTATCTATTATTCCTAAAACTCTAAAAATATTCGTGCCTCATCAGTTTTCGGTCGAATTTATGTCCAAGAAAGCAGATAAATTGCAGAAAATTTTAGTTTTGCATCCAAAAATTCGTAATCAACGCTAAAATGACCAAATTTTGCCTGGAAAACATATTTTACTGTTATTTTTCTTAAATTTTTTCGTTCACCTTTCGCTTTTATAAAATGTTTCAGTTGTCTGTAAATGAGTTATATGCTGTTGGAAAGCTAATTTTCTTAGCTTTAAAATGATGTATTTTTTCCCCCTAACTTTAAATATTTTTTGAGAAAAATAACATTTTTTGGCGATGGCTGATTTACCGTGGTTTTCTCGCGGTTGGGAAAGTAGGAAAAAGAGTTAGGCCGGTAGCCAGGTTTTTAACCTCAGAAAAGGATCTGTTTCGTCGTACGAACGTGTGAGGACCTGTGAGCCAAAGGGCCTCTGCTGGTATGACTTCTGGGTGACCCCTTAATAACTTCTTACTACCCGAGCGCGAGGGCCGTACTGCCAGGGAAATATTGGCCCGAGGTCGTGGCAGTACGTACCAAGCCAATATTCCCCAGTACGGCTCGAGCTAGCTCGGTTAGTAAGTAGTTTATTATATGGTTTTTTAATTACCTTTTGCTTTGTTTTTGCAAGCCCGTAATCGGCTCGTGGGCCAGTCACAATTAGCCAATCAGAGTGCGTGTTATATCGGCTACAAACCGCAACTTGAAAAAAATTGCCTGGAACGCTGCAGTGTACCCTCACGGAGGGTCTAGTTTTTAGAACACTCGACCAAGGGAAAATTGCAGAAGTGAACGACCCAGTGGCAGTGGAATGCGTGATAAAAACACTGAAAGTTAATTCTGTAATGTGTTTTGTAATGTGCACAGGCATTGCTGACTATGACACTAGTGTCTCAGATATTTGCATTCAGCCATCGAATATGAGAGAAGAACTTTGGGCAAGGCGTCACACTGTGTTGAATAATACATGTAATGACGGTTTTATATCCAGATGACTAATATAATAATAAAGTAAATTTGTTGTTATTTCTGATTTTTGTTTCAAATTAGCTCTTGCTATATACAGCACAAGTCCTGCTGCTTTTTATGCTGTCATCAGCTACCTTTCAGCTATAAGTTCCAGCGTATTGTTAGTAGGAATGCAGATGGGCTGTGCATCCATGACAACTACCTAGCACACCAAAGCCAAGAGTGTGAAAATTTCTGTGTAAGGCAGGTTAGTGCTGGAAAGAAAAGACCGCTGGCTATTGGAGTTCTGATCTTTGATGAGACAAAGGTGAGTAAATGTCTTTGTAAGAAATGGGAATAAACTGAAACATGATTGTCATTATAACTGTTTACAACTAAAAAACTTCGGGCATTTTATTCATAGGTTGTTGATACAATAACAGTTGACTTCTTTTTTATCTATGTCCCTGTCCTAGACATTTACAAGTTTAAAATTAAGAACTGGAAAATATTTTTCTGGTTCAAGAAAGTAAACATACCTCCATCCCCCTCCTCCAGGTGACAACCATGTTAAGCCTTAAGGATGGTGCCTATATTGTTACTGTGCATATGTTCTGTGCATCTCAAGATACTCGGATTTCCTGTTGGCGGTGCTCATTTTTGCGCGGTTGAAAACTATGCAAAGAAAGCAGAACTTAGCAAGTGCTCTTGGTATCCAAAAAAAATTGGGGGTAACCATGCATTTTTCAGAGATAATTAATCTTCAATTTGGCAAAGAACGCCATACATTGCTTTGTATTTTAAAGCTTTTTACAAATATTGTTGATTGATTATCTTCAAAAAATGCGAGGCTACCCCCAATTTTCTTTTTGGATTTCAATAGTACTTGTTAAGATCTGCTTTTCCCACATATTCAGTAAACTGCGCAAAAATACCTTTGAATTAGTAGGCACCGTCCTTAAATTGCTTTTTATTTTATCCCGTGTTAATTATTAAAATATAGAACAAAAATAGTGCATGAATGAAATTGTACATGTACTTCTACAATGTATATGTTGTCGTTGACCTAAAATCCCTAATGAGGTATCCACATGTACTTGTGATTGTACAGTTTTAATTTTAGCTTAGTTTCCAGCTGTATGTTTGTGTCACACTTGTTTATTTTTATCCCCTAAAGGTGCAGTCTAAGATTGTTTGGAATGCCATTAATTCTACCATCAGAGGTTATGCGATGAGTCCAGAGGAACTACCTTTGCTACACATGATGTGTCATGATAAGCAAAAAACCTCATATATCCTTCAGTTTTTGTGCAGAGATTTAACATCAAAATTTGATGGCCCATAGTTCACATGTTCAAGCTCATGGGACCTCAGATTTCTCCTTGGATGTGTTTTGAGACCAATTCAGGCTTTTACTTTACACAAGTTCCATGTTCCAGTTCTGGTGTGTGATGGAGCCTTCTCTAATTTGGCTCTGATAAAACATCTTTGTGGCTACGACCTCTTTCAGTTGGAGAAGACCCAATTTTGCTGTTTCTGCATCTTTTGTCAATCCATATGAGGATGATGACCAAATCTAGTATTTGTGGTGACTTGCCCCTCTCACCAGGCAAGTTTTGAAGTCATATGATTGTATATATTTTGTTGTAAACCCTTGGAGCCACAGTACCTATTAACATGCATAAAAATTATTCTCCCAACTATTCCCCCTCAAATTTCTTATTCTGCTAACTGGAAATATTGGTTTATCATTTTCCTTTATTCCTGTGACCCTTATGTTTGATCCAGCAGTGAAACTGTTGGATGAACTTAAATGATGATAACTGTTAAGGTTAAAAGGGTTGAAAGTTGCTGAGTGGAATGTTTTGGGGTTACGAAATAAGTCAAAGCTAGTTGATTACACAGCCGATGAAAAACACTTTCTGCTACTCTGTAGCTGCCATTGTAGACTCTCATTTGCATGGACAGTATGGAGCAATAATTACTTATGTGTCTGCAGGCCAGACCAGCAGTACTGATGTTATAACTTGGCTCTCCAAGATGGTGTTTGAATACTTTAATGATACTTTTGGGCTTGTGCACCCTTACTTTTGTTACATACAATGTGTGATTTTTTGTAAAACACATAGTCAAAACTGTGTTATTAGTAATTCCATTTCCACTGGCCCGTATGATACAAGTAAAGGATTGGGAGACTATTTTAAAATCCTTACATTTCCTGGCCTCCGCTGCCTAGTCGGTTTTACCTCAAAGTAGCGTTGTGTTTCCATTTCTACCCACGTGTACAATTTCAAGATAAAGTGACAACTGCTTGCAAGTTACCATAACAACATGAGAAGCAAATAAAAACATCCTGTATTTCCTTTGAATCCTTACATCTTTAAAACAGACTCAGTAAACCCTCATCTTATCATGATTGCTTGAAAGTAATAAGCATTGAGATGTATCTCTGCAAATATAAAATTCTTTCTGAAGTAAATTTAGAGCTACCACTCAAAAATGGAAAATTTAAAGTGGCTCCAAATCTGCTCAGCAAATCTTAAGTAATTTTGCACACTTAATTGTTCACACACTTTCATTCAGAGATAAAAGCAAATGGAAATTTCCCCACCCCCTAAAAAAAACCATCATGTAGAGTTTCTTGTGATTTGGTAAAGTAACTTGCAACTACTTTCCTTATTTGCTTTCGTTTCAGGTGCCGAGAGGACTTTGGAGGACAATAAACTCTTCCACAAGAACAAGAACAAGAAAAAGAAGACAATTGCGAGTCATAACACTTTCTCACCCGAGCACTGGCATTTCATAAAAGCTACGTGGGAACTACGCGTGCTGGAAGTGTATTTTCTTTAAATCCTCACATCTTATTGCATAAAAGCTAAAAGTACATCTCTGCCAAGATAAAATTTTGTCTGAAGTAAATTTAGAGCCACATCTTAAAATTGACAAATTTAAAGTGGCTCTGAATCTGCTCCAGCGAATCTTTAGTAACTTGGCAGAGTTTTAGGTCAGCAGACGGGGAGTCAGGGTGACTTAGTGGTTATCAACCGCACCTCCCACCTCTGCAACACAGGTTCAACCCTGGCCTCGGGTTGTATGTGGGCTGAATTTCAGTCGATCTCAATCTGACTCCGAGGGTTTTTCTCTGGGTACTCCGGTTTTCCTTCCTCATCAAAATCGACTCCAGATCAATAACGTCCCGGCAGATACCCTCGTATAGGGATAACCTCTGGTATCTCTCTCTTTTATTGTATTGAATGAATAAGTTGGTATCACTTTTATATCTAAAGTATGAAGTAGTCATCACACTTGTCAGGACAATTTAAGCAATAGGCTATTTTCGAAATATCGATGTTCAGCTTGATAGTGAGGCAGAGAGGACAAAAACAATAGAAACAAGTCGCAATGAATGTGAAAGATATTACCATATCATTCACTTCCCTTTGTCTTTGTCCTCTAAAGTTGCAATGAATATGAAAGATATTACCATATCATCCACTTCCCTTTGTCTTTGTCCTCTAAACTTCTCTTTCAAGCTGAATTTTAATATATCTTAAGTGGCCTATTCACCACTTGCACAAATCCCATAATACACCTCTTTTACCCCCCAAAATTCTGCATAGGCATTGTTTTCGACTTCTCCCAGGAGAAGTTGCAAACAATGGATGTGCAAATGTTTTAGGGGAGGGGGGGGGGGGGTAAATAGAGGTGTATCATGGGATTGTGCAAGTAGTGACTTGCAAAATTTCAAATGGCCTACCCGGGATTCAGACCCATGCAAAGTCGTTTCAATGCTATAACGAGATTCAAACTCAATCAACTGGGTTAAGACCAAACAGTTGGGAGCAGGTTAATTTGTTGGGTTTGTTCGTGTTCATACAAGGGCTCGTCAATGAAAGAAACGGACATATTAGAGGTGCAGGTCATAGACGAAAGTTAGCAGTGTTTCTCGCACATATCAGGACAAAGCAATTGCTACGGCTTTGAATTGCTCCGATAAGTGCAAGAAACATTTCCAACTCTTGTCTATAACTCGCACTTTTAATATGTACGGCTATTTCTATCAGTGTAATAAGATATAAGCCCTTGTTTCTTATAGTTCTTATCCAGCTGGCAGCAACGGGATTCGAACCCATGCAGTGCTCTACGACTGAGCAAGGAAGCAAGACAGGCCAGGGGAGGTGCTGCGCTGTTCCGTTTTCGTGCAAGCGTAATAAGTGAAATAAACGTACATATTTGAAGTCATAGACAAAGTTAGAAGTCTTTCTCGCACATATCAGGACAATTAAGTACGAGCACTTCTAATATTTACGTTTATTTCATTTATTAGGCTTGCGCGAAAATGCAGGAGCCCAGCAAATTGACCTGAAATGCCTGCCTCCTCTTCAAAGTGAGTCTAAGTGCAAAGTTCTTATGAAAATTAGTTTTCTATGTAAAGAACTAATTTTCATAAAACTTTACATTATGCAACGATTTCCCAACTGGAAGTTTCAAGCTTAAAATTAATTAATTTCCGATTTCCCTTTTGCAAATTTGGTTCGACTTCGCTTCTTCGACATTAACATAAGACCATCACTCGGGCTTGGGAGAATATAATCTTTACCGCGGCGTACTGCATTCATGTATTTGCGTTGCATGAAAAAGTTCATTTGTTTTATTTCATTACTCCGAGTATGGAATAATTTTTCTTTACGAATATCAAGCAATAGCACAAAAGGAATGCCGAAAATTCCTTTTTTTACGCGGGGTAATCGAAGCGAGATGCCATAATATATTAAAAACGGCGAGAACGCGCGCAAAACAGATGCTAAGCAAATATGTCGATGCAGGAACTGTTAGGTTCAAATAGCCTATTTCACTCTGGAGCGTTCACGTCCAGTGTTGGAGAGTCTGTAGTTTTGAGAAGCCTTGATATACAGCCCTTCTTCGCTCACAGCTAACCCGAGGGACGGTTGGCGAGAAGACCCTTGTTGTCCCTCAGGATGGTGGGATCTTGGTCAGCAATGAAAAATTCTTGAGCTGATGACAAAAAAATTATTTGGGGTTCAAATGAAGATTCTCTCCGAAAATTAAATTATTCGAATTTGAACAAAAATTCTCCCAAGTCTGTTATGTTACTTTTGCTACTTTCTGTTGTTTGGGTAAAGTTTTAACGATACTTGAGAATTAATTTTCCAATAGTTCCAGTTTCATAAAACTTCACAGTTCAACTTTGATCATACGCAATGATAATAAATGTCATTTGTTGAGTTTTGAGCCTGATATCAATGTGTCCACGGCCATTTTGAATAACAGCCACTATAATAATACTTTACTCAGATCTCCTCTTCATACCTTTAACCTCTAAGGACAGACATGAATGCGAGACATCCTTAGGCGACAAGGATCAGTAGGGGGTCTAAGAAAAAAATGTTTGAACAGGCCAATAAAAGCAGCAAAGGTAAGCAATTAAAGAACCTTCGCCTGTTGCATTTTTGGGGTTCTCACTATCTGCTCCTGGAACTGGAATTTGGAATTTGCTTACATTCCTTTGTAAGATAGAGGAATTTGAAATCACTTTCTTAAAAATCATAGCCCGGGCAAACAAGCAGGTTCAACTTTTCAGTAATATTCAGTAGCTTTTGCCACATAACAATTTTCCGGTTGATCTAGTGTCGAACGCTTCTCGCGAAATTTGGTTAAAAACACTTAGAATAAAGAGCATTACAGTGCGAAAACAAGCACGATGACCCCATCTTTGTATCGCATTTTTAAATGTCCTGTGTATGAATATCAATTGTGCCAAAATTGAAAAAAATCTGGATAGACGTCATTTTCATGGGAATTATCTTAATAACAATTGATAGACATTCAGGTAATTTATTTTGCATTTTAGGCGATTTACGAAATAGGAAAGACGGTTATTTTGTGAATTTATTTCATTTTTCAATATTTATACAGGTTGGTATTTGGACAAATTTTTAATTTTTAATATGAAGAGCAATACGCAAACTGATGTCAGCCGTTTTTCCTGGCTTAAAAGTGGACGATTGTGTTTTTAGCTAGGTAAATCTGCATTCTGACAATCAAGGAAAGACGATTTAACTCCAAGGATTCCAAGTGATAAAGTCGTCAGGCTATTTGAATTCACTTCCTCAGATTTTTCTGTCCAAAAATGTTAGATGTTAATCATAAGGTTTAAAAATCTGATTGCCAAGTTCTTATTTCAGTACCACTTCCTCGAACATATAATTACCAACTGAACGCCTTCTCTTGCAGTGTCCTGATTGGTTGTAAAGCGCATAATTTTTGAACTGCGGATGAGCAAGGATGTGTGTGTGTTGCTAATATTTTAGCAACGGCCTAAACGGCCTTCCGGATAACTTCACTAAACGGCGTCAGAATGGCTCTAAACTCGGCAAAAGAGACAGGTTCGTCACACGATCGGTGATTTTCCCATACAATTCTCTATATACACAAACTGTCGCATACACCACGTATTTTCAGCTTGGGGAGCCTGTGGTGAAACGAGCTCCACCTTGAAAGAACAAGACGAAGGAAGACATGGCATCTGCATTTTAAAACTGGACTTCCACTTCAGCCGTACAAAGGTAAGAATCTATGCTAAAACTTTGGGGCCGAAATTTTAATCGGGCTAAACGCATAGCACTTTATCGTGGACAGCAACGTGTTTCAAGCTTCGGAGCGATTATAGAATTCAGGGCAATCCATATGCAATTGTCGGAACCTTTTGAAGAACGAAACACATAACAATAAGCACTTTTGTTGTTCAATGATGTGGAAATAAGTGGCCCTGCATTCTATAATTTAGCCCAAGCTTCATACGCTCCTCACGCTACGACGACAAAAACTTGCCATCAATTTTGAACATGGTTGAAACTAAAGGAAGCCGGTCGTTTCGCCTTCAAGTCGTTTCGCCTACAAGTCGTCTGTTAAAGGTATGTTCCCAGGGGCTCTTCTCGCTTTACTTGAAAACTTTACGCGGTTGAAAACTTTACGCGGTTGCGGTTGGGAAAGTAGGAAAAAGAGTAAATCAGCCATCGCCAAAAAATGTTGGTGAAGACACGCAATTGCATCGCTATGAAAATAATCTTACCTTTTCAGCGATTTTAACGCTTGAAATTCCATCCAATTTGCGCTCAGCCTATTTACCTCAGAGAAGGATCTGTTTCGTTGTACGAACGTGTGAGGACCTGTGAGCCAAAGGGCCTCTGCTGGTATGACTTCTGCGTGATCCCTTAATAACTTCTTACTAACCGAGCGCGAGGGCCGTACTGGGGAATGTTGGCCAGAGGTCGTGGCAGTACGGACCGAACTCAGCGAGTTCTGGGGAGGAGGAGCTTAGATATCAAGAAAAGTGATGTTGCCAAGTTTGCAATTCTTGTTCCAAATTGAGGCTAGTTAGGATGATTAGCAGAAAGACAACAGAATAATTTCTTGATTGCCATTTATGAATAAGGTCTATATTGACGGTTTTGATAGTAAAATCTTCTCAAAGCACACCAGTCTCATAATTAAACTTTCTGTTCATTGAAAGGAATGTTTAAAGCTCAAGTTAAAATTTTTGTCATACTGTAAGATAATCTTAGAATACTAGTGTCCACCGATTTCATCCATTTTAAAATGTAAAGAATTATAGCCTTGGTTGTTTTATTTATATTATCTTACAGGGCTCAACACTAACGGTAGCCAATTAGCCACAGGCTCGTGAAATTTCAGTTTTGGCTCGTAGATTTTGAGCTTACAGTAGCCATTGAGGCTAGTAAATATTGTGAAGCAGTGGAGTTCTGGACGAAAACAAAAATGAAAATTATTTCTCATGAATTTAAAGGCAAAAGGAGAGAATCGAAACTAACAACACAAACTGTGAGCGAATTCTATAAGTTGAACAAAAAACTGAAGAGGAAACAAATGCGGACTTGTTTCCCCACGCCATGTTACATGTGATATCATGCGAAACGTCTCGGCTGCTGTGTCCATATACGCGTAACTCCATCACAAACAATCGCAAGCACCTAACCAGAGCTTGATCACAAACAGTTTGCGTTTACGTTAATCCCCAACCAATCGCCAATAATTGCCGATTATTGCAAACAAGACGCAAGATATTTTTCTATTGTTACGTCTTGTTGGGAACAACTAGCAATGCAAAAGCAAGGAAGCAAGGATATGTAAACACAATTGTAAACTGTTTCTGATTGTTTGCGATCAATCGACGATATTTTTGTGCATGTGATACGTTTTGATGAATTAGAAATGAAAAATGGCGTCCAAGTACAATTGTGGCAATGAGGATACTCCTCAAAACAGTGTGAATTTAATGAATATCTTTAGGGAAAACCCGTCAAATATACCTGTAGTAAAATTCTTGATCACAAAGAGCCAGTTGCTACAGTATAATTTGATACTGGCTATGCTGCAGCAGTTGCTGCTCCTCGAAAATGTATCGAACCCAGAATCAGTGATGTTTCTTGACACTTCCTCTCTGCCTTCTTCTTTGCCTTCTTCTTTGAAACAACTCCAACACAAGAAGTTAAACGCAATTCAAAAACTAATTCTGCTTTTATTATTCGGAAACTGTTTGCAACGTTGTCACATGTACGTGAAAAGAGGTCATGTACTTGAAATAAAATTTATTTCAAATTAAAAAAGAGAGAGTTATAATATGGATCGACTTATCTTGTTTACTAGGAATGGTGAATCTCACTTGCTTGTGAGCACTGTGGCAATCAAATATTAATTGACTCCAAAAGCCATTCAAGCATAAAATGCATGAATTGCTGTTTGAAACTATTAAAAAGAAAATCTGATATGAGGGCAAGTCTGTCCTTTCGAATTTCCTTTCTATCTAATTTAAGATATTATCTTTCCGTACTCCACTGCTTTTGTGCTTCATGCGTAGAATGGCATAAATAAGAATGGCAAGTAGCTCTAGTCAAAGGAACAACCTTTCGACATAAACGAGTTGTTTAGTTTTATGTACGCTTTATTTCTTAATTTACTTTATTCTGCGTTTTCCATACTCCAATGCATATGTGAGTTGACAAGTTGTGACTATGGTTCTGTGAGAATTGGCCTCAAGGCCACAAAACTTTGCCTTTGTGAGAAAAATATATATGAAGCCGTACACTCAGCATATTTGCACCACTGTTGCGAGGATGGATATGAGAATATTTACTAAAAGCGCGAGTTGTGTTTGCAAATGTGGAATTTTTTTCGTGATAGGTTTTACAAATGAATGAAACTGTGCATGACGAGACTGGTTGGTGCAAATTTAGATTTGGCTAGTGAAATTAGACCCGATACTAGCCACTAGGCTAGTGAGCTAAAAAGTTAGTTCTTGAGCCCTGCTTACTTTATGACATGTTGAATTTTTGTGAAATTGTATTTTAAAAATATAAATAAGAATAAATAATAAATGAATTTAAATAGTCCAACAACAGTAAAGCAGATCCTTGAGGGCAAGCATGAGAAGCAATTCATGGGATCTCCCTGCAAGCTCTGTTCATTTTCTACCAAAGGGCATTTTTATCTCGGCAACATCCACTGATGTTAAACCAAATCAATGAATATGCTAAGCAGCTTGGAAATGCTTGTGAAACGGCACCAAGAAGGAAGTACAGGAAGCTAGTGCGAGACTGGTGCAAGGCATGAAGACCCTGGATGTGATTAGGAGAATGATCATATATAGACCTTCCAGATGGCAAATAGCAAGTGTCCAGAATGCCACATGTTCTTAGGCTACATGCGCATGATTACGGAGATGATGATGTTCACTAGAGCAGTGCAAACAGGGGATTGGCAACTGCATTTCGCATCATTGCAGTTGTTCGCAAAGCACATGATCAGCACATATAACATTAAATCTCAGTGCCCGCACCAAGTTCTTACTCATAGCCCCTGAACTGGCCCATCTGGTAGAATAAGCAAAAGAAATGTCTGGCACAATCTCTTCAGTGAATGAAGACTCTCACCATCACACTTTGACAAACACTGTGATCTCTCGTGAAGAGAGAAACATAAGACCATCAGTGAAAGCTATTGAAATTTTACTAATCCCCTCATTCAGGAGAATGACAAGTTGTACATCCTTGTTACAAAGGTTGTAGAACCAGGGAAGGTTAAGAATGGTCTTGTGGGACAGAAAGACATTGGCCAGAAACTAAGACAGGGGCAGTTCAGGAAAAAAAACAGGTCTAATCTGAACGGCTTCCAGCTTCCACCGAATCTGGCTGCTCTGCATCAGTCTATTGCAAGTGCCCATTATCATCATTCTTCGATTATAAAATAAGGACAAAGTCGTCACCAATCCAGTCCTACCATTGCCAAACGACTATGGGTGGAAATAGAAAAAGCACAAGAAGATGTGGATTGCTGTGATGACGACACTGTCGCCTACATCTTGTCAAATGCAAGTGTTTCGAGGTAAGGTGTGCTACCAATTGCTGTCAGTGCAAGAAAGCAGGACTAAACTGCACTCATCTTTGCATGTGGCTGTTGTGACACAGGCGACGGGTGCGAGAACATTTATAAGGATACTAACAAGGATGAAGCGACAAGGAGTATTTCTACTCCCCCTGGATGGGATGCTAGTCCATCACAGGGTTACCCCCAGCCTTGAATTTGCCGGTACTCATTTATACACCTGGGTGGAGAGAGGCACGGTGGGAGTAAAGTGTCTTGCCCAAGAGCACAACACAATGTCCCCACCCAGGACCCGAACCCTGACCAGTCGATCCGGAGTCGAGTGCACTGACCATGAGGCCACCACGCCTCCGTATGATGATGATAAAAAGAAGATCACGGTGACCTGAGAAACGATCAGTGAAGAGTATGACAAAGAGTGAAGCTGAACACCAGTTTGAAACGCTGACTTCACATACAGTGTAATAGTATCATTTGTGTTTCCTCAGAACTAGCAGTATTTATATTCTGTCAGTCAATAAGGTCCTAGATAAAACAGAATGTTTATTGTGTGCAAAAAAAGTCAAGTGAGAGTGAAGGGTATCAGGGAAAAGAGTCTGGGTAATCATTGTATTCAAAACCTCCATATCTCTAATTTCTTTTGATGGGTCGCCTGTGTCTTTGGCTGTAAATTTAAACAAGAAAACATCTAAAATAGACAAAATCCTTGGAAACTTGAAGATTATCTTACCGAATGACAAAATTTGTGCTTTCAATGAACAGTGAGTTTAATTATGAGACTGATTTGCTTTGAGGAAATGTCATTATCCAAATCGTCAATATACAGCCTGGCTTTGATGCTAGAATAATCATGTGACCAAATGACAATAGATTTACTTGTACTAAGAGGCATGCCTACTGTGTTGTGTTAATCTGGTGAGATTTTGGCTGTTTAGATTATGAAATATTAAAGTTTTATTTAAAGCCTCGCTTTTATGCTCATTATTTTACAAAACACCCTGTTAAACATGTCCGTGCAGGTTGCAAACTTGGCAACATCACTTTTCTTGATATTTAGGGTCCTCTGAACAAGGCTTGCTTTCTTTACTAATTTCCCACGGGAGCACACTTGCCCCTTTGACTACTCTTAGTCACTCAGCGTTTACTGACCGTTAATGTCGTTTTTGCGCTTAAAATACTCTTAACCCAGCGTTAATTGAAAACTACTCTTAAACGAGCACTGATTAAAAATGCCAAGTGCGAGGCACTAGCAAATAAGGTGAGACTGGGCTTGTTTAAAGGTGTACTAGCTAAATTCTCATCAATGGTTATTCTTGAGTATTCCTTTGTAAAATTCTCATTAATGAGTACTCCAAGGGACTAAGTAATTGATACTTTACTATTCACTATTACTTTACTTTTCAATATTATCAATTGAGAGTTCACAGATTAAGATAGTGTGCTTAGCTTTTGTCTTGAACCAATCAACATAAACTCAGTTTTTGTCTTATTCAGAGTGAGTTATTACAAATTAGCCATTTACTGAATGGATGTTATCTATCTAAATCGTTAATTTACTATATACATTATTTTGGTCGACTCTTACAGCTGAAAAGAAGGCTACCCTCCTATTGGTTGATATGTATCAAAACATTTTTACGTTCCCCTGGTATGTTGGCGGATCAACTTTATATGTGTTGGCATCAATCGACTTCATGTGTGTAGGCGAAAATTTCGACTTCACATGTGCAGGCGAATCGACTTGCAGGCGAAACGACCGACATCCAAACTACATTTAAATAAACGAGAAGAGAAATAAAGTCACAACCATATTGAGATTGTTGATTTTAGACACTCAAACCATCGGAACTTTTGTGCCTCAAAATTTATTTGAATGAGCTGGGTTTTTTTTTTTTTTCATTAGAAACGTTAGTTTTCTGTTTGTTTTAAACTGTGGTTAAAATAAATGCCTATGTATGCTATATAAGTTTACATGTTTGCCAGTGGGAAACCTTTCAAAATTTAATGTAAAAGGAATCAGGAATTATTTAAAACAATCCAAATTAAAATATAAAGGTTAAAATATAATTATTGTCTTTTTGAAGTTTTAAAAAATTAATACCCGCCAGTTAATTGTCCATTGCATAAGAAAATTCAAAATGTTAATTACTGTTTACTCTCTTAATTGTTAGGGATCATGTGAAGTTCATGAAGAAGATCGTGCAATAATTGAAGATGACAATAGAAATCATGGAAAAGCAAGCAAGCAAACAGGCAGGCAGGCAATTACGCAAGCAAAGAAACAAACAAACAACGATGGATTGTTCGCACAAAAGGGAAAAAGAGATAAGGTTATTTATGTTTAGGGAAAAAATATCTTCGATGGATGATGGTTGCCTTTCACGTATCCAAGTCTTGATTTGTAAAATAGAGGCAAGAAATTATTATAATTTTCCAAGCAACTTTTTGAGCCAAAAGCCGATTTTTTCCTGCAAATTTGCGCAATTTTTAATTAGTTGGTTAGGCCCCTGCGTTCTTTGATATACGCTGTGCAGCCATCGTCATCTCGAAGGTATTTTTTATTGTAATCTTCTTAACTCCGAACGATCCACTTAATTCTATTTTTATCATTTAATATCGGGAGTCTGTTTTTTTGTAAAATTTTCGGGGTTTTGATACAAAATTTAAACAAACTTTCAGATCTTTTCGGTTTCTGATTTAAAGCGATCGTTCATTATGTTGTGTAGTTAGAAGGTGAAACTGTCTGTGATTGGTAACAAAAACAAAAATACTGGATTTGATCAGCTTATCTGAAGGGATGCGGGAGAAAGAATCATTTACCCCTAGGGGTTTTTCCTCAAAGTTTTTTAAACGACGTGGGACAACATTAAAGCAAAGTGCACTTAAGGAGGCTCAAACCATTACCCTTTTAAGAAACTAGTGTATTTAGGGGGGTTCATTCTACACAGCTGTTTCAGGTAATGGTGTTGTTATGGTAACCATATGAAATGAGAATGATTGCTCAACAAATGCACTCATTAATGTGATGTAATTAGGGTATCATGGTAACAAAAGGGCATCTTAATTGCTGGCAGGTTATTAGCAGGCTAAGATAAAACTTTCCTCAAAGTAAAAGAGATATCTCTGGAGTGGATTCATTGCTTCCTTCAGAACTGAAAAAATTAAGGTGGCTCTGAATCCACTCCAGGGATTTCTTATTAACTTAACAGAGAATTTTATCGCAGCCAGCTAATCACTTTTCAGTAATAAAAAAATGGGCAGGCTCAACGAGTTCATTTTTGAGATATCAGCGTTCGAAGACAAAATTTCTGCTGTTTTTAGATAACTTCCTTGTTGCTGTGGTTACTAATTTTGTCATAATAATAATGCATCTTGTTAAGCCATGAATTGTGTTTTTTATGATACCATAACAGTTTCTGTTATATGTAACAATGTTGTAGAGTCAATTCTTTATCCATAAAGTTGCCCTTTCTTTTTCATTCACTACTAAGCCCCATTCCAGTTGCCTCGGAGGGGGGGTTATGCAGTTTCACCTTCGTAGATTGTGTCAAGAGAACATAAGTTTCCAAACAGCAATTGTTAAAAAACGTAATGCAAGCACTGCGAGTTAAAAACGCTGCCACATGCATGCACAGAGCACAAGACACTAAGCAAACAATACATCCAGTCGATCCTTTGAATGTTTCCTATAGATTTTGAATTTTCAATAGCGATGTTTATTTTCAAGTCATCAATGGTCATTTATGTGCCAGTTAACTAGAGATTGGTTAGTTGGATGTGCACACTAAAAGTTCTTTTGTTCGAGTAACTGGTGTACAAGAAGGGTTAATATGAATATGCAAACACACAAAACATAATTGCCCGGCATTGAGCAATTTATGGAAGTTATTGACAGCTAGTCCATTCGTTTTCATTATATTCGTCCAACGATTTGTTTACCAAAATGTAAACCTTGTGAATCGGTATTAAATTTGTGATCCATTCGAGCAAAACTTGGTTCCAATCACTTTTTCAGACATAATATGATAGCACACACGAAATGGAGGCACTTGAACATGTACCATAGCATTGGTTTTAAGATCTCGACATATGTTTGAGTTGTCAGTTTTTAAAGTGCCTCTGTGACCAAAAAATCAATTCATATTTTCCTTTGGATTTCATAACTATGTTAACAAAACACTAAGTGACCCACGTTTTAAGCCTTGATTTCAAAAAGACACCTCTTTATTTTAACTGTAATTTTCCTATTTAGTGTTCTTGAGAGAGCTGGATCGAGGAGAAAATGACGTCAAAGGCTCACTAGTTTAAGAATGCAATACGTGTGTATGCCGCAGAATTAATATGCAGCACGGGGGTTTTGGGCTTTCAGACTTTTAAACTCACGCTTTGCATATATAATAAGCTGCGTTCACACGCTGAAATTTTAAGCTAGTGAGCCTCTGATGTCACTTTTCCCTGGATCCAACCGTCTGAGGTCCAATCGGTCAGTTTCGAACGTGAGTTTTGGCAAACCGTGAAATGTTAAACTTACACTCAAAGAAAAGGGCCTTGGGATAAAAAAAAGAAATCAAAGCTCAAAATTTCGCCAGTCCGGTGTTCAGCAAACACACTTTGAAAATCTAAAGAAAAATAGGAAGTGATTTTTTGATCACAGGGGCACTTTAAGAAATGTTCTTATTTCGTCAATATTTATGCAATGAAAATCACATTTATATCATTTTTTGTCTCCTTCAATGTAGTTTTGAACTCAAAAAAAGTATTATTTGGTTTGAACGTTATTCTTTTCTTTGTTAGGATGTCAAACCCAAAGCAGGTAATCCTATTCTAGAGGTTCAAGGGATTTTATATTCTTCTGAATTTTTTTATATCATTCGATTTTGAGATTAGTTTTCAGCTTAACTTTCTCTGCAGTTTTTGATATATTGCGTTTTTTATTTGTCATCTTCAGTCAAAGTTGAAAATAAGTTGGAAAATGCCAACACTAGTACTGTTTAGCTGAACATTTAGGTCAAAATCAATTGCTTAAAAAAATTCTGAAAACTTGAACTCTAGAATAGGACTACCTGTTTTTGCTTTGAGAACCTAACACATAAAAAATAAGGTTCATACGAAAGTCTACTTTTTTGGATACAAACTTACATGCAAGGAACATTAAAATGTCAATTTTATTCTCATGGCATGAACACTGGTGAAATAGGAACGTTTTAAAAAACTCGAACTCGAACCTAAGGTGAGACCTTAAATAATTTTGATCGAGACGAGCACAAGTTCAAATCAATTTTCAAGATATGAAAACAACTAATTGTTGGTTTTTTAAGAGGAAACAAACTTCCTAATTTTGCATATTTTCTCTAATGAGACAGGTTTGAAATGTTAAACTTCGCCAAGCCAATTTTGAAAATTTGTTTAATTCGTCGTTGGCAGGAACAGGGGCAGAAATCTTTTAACAACAACCACAATATTTTATTTATATTCAAGTGAAATAACTTCATATATCATACATCAATACAACAGACCCTTCTCCAAAACGGCGGCAACGGATTTAAATGAGTTAAATTGAACTGAATGATACCTGAAAGAGCACCTTTACTTTAGTAACCCTGCAAAGTTTCAGCTGAGAAAATGTAAGTTGAAATTTGACAAATTTATTGATGTTTGTATGACTGGGATGGGGGGTGGGGGGGGGGGGTATTTGCCATACCCCTAATGTCTGTCAGCTGATATGATACCCGATATGCCGGAACTTTGCAGGGTTACTAAAGTAAAGGTGTTCTTTCTATCTCTGGTATTTGTTTTTAATTTTAACTTATTTGAATTTTTGGCTGCCATTTTGGAGTAGGGTCTATCTGGTAGACACTATACACAGTTGCACAAACTGTTTTACAAAATATAATTATAGCCAGGGACAACTCATTAGTGGTACATGTAGCCATTTCAGTACTCAGTGCCTGATTCGGTATTCTCTCAACCATACAATCACAAGTTCCTTCAATTATCCAACACCAGTAGCAGCAAGCTTCAAATTAGTCAAATGCCATTTGGACAATATTGTCACTCAAAAAGAAACCCTCTCTCCTAAAAAAGTAGTGTAGTAAAGGGTCCTACAGTGGGATTTACGTTTTTCATATCCGTCAAATTAGTTTCCCCCTTTTTAACACAAGTTGCTTCAAATTAGCAGACAAATTTTCACTAATTCTTAAACTTTTTAGAAAAAGGGCCATTTTTTTCGCTAACACACAGCAATGGTTTTCCTATGGTATTCAATAGATAAAGCTTTACATGCAAACTTAAGTGGCGCTTAGGCCTAGTTACTCCAAAGCTTCTTTAGCTTGGCCAAAACCAATTTTCCTACATACATGTTGTTTCAATACTTTGTTCTCTTGCCACTGGTACATTATGCAATTACAATTAAATTTCTGGTTGAAGCTAAGACGACCAAATATATTATAAATTACAACACCATATAGTCTTGAAAAAGTCCGCAAAACTAAGTATGCAGCAAATATGGCAGCGAGGTTTTTGTTAGGTGCACAGCTTACGTACATACAGACTTAACTGGCCATTCCACATAGGCCTCTCCACCTTTTCAGGGATAGTGAAATAAAATCAACAACAACAACAGAACATAACATAACAACATTCAATTGCTAAGCATCCCAACTGGCTGGAGGCAAAGCAGTTGGCTATTTACAAGTGCACCCAAGAAGTTGAATTCACATCAAGTCAGGTGCAAAGCTTACATACACACATACTTAATCGACTACTTTGACAATGCGGCGGCCATTTTGGATTCTATTATGGGATGCCCAGGGGGCAAATACTCATATTAAATTTGCCCCCTGAGCATCCAATAATATCTTTTTAACCCTTTGACGTCCAAACCAGCCTAAACCGGCCAGACTTAGTATTTTACTCTGTCTAATGCCAGACGATTTTACTCGTCAATGGGGAACCCCTGGGAGTCAAGGGGTTAATCACGCACTGAAAATGGCCACTGTATCGTCAAAGTCGTCTATTGACCATTCCCCATAGGCACTTTCCAAGGCCAAGGAAAAAGATCAACAAGAACAGCAACAAAAACAAAAACAAAAACAGTTAGATGTAAGACTCCCAACTGGCCGGTAGCAAACAAGTTGAACCAGGGACTACCAGGACCAAATTCAAGGATTGGTCAGAACAGGTCTCGAGATTTCACTTTGAGTGTGCCGCTCATGTTGCACAGGCAGCCGTTTGTCCCTCCACCGACCTGGTGTGGAGCAGGGGTCTCTGCTCCTTGCTACATCAAAAACTGCTTTGCTGTTCTGTTCTAGCCTGGGTTTCTCGAAGCATGCAAAGTGCCAACCAGCGTTAAATACTATGGAAACTTGTCGGTTTTGATACCTCTTAACCAACGGTTAGCGCTAACCAGGCTTCGAACAACCATCCCCTATTCTGTTTTAAAAACATTCGCCCTTGTCACACTGCGGCCATATTGTCCCGGGAGACCAAAAAAGCATTGTTTTACCACGCCAAGCCACAACCCCAAGGTTTCCACTGCGAGGCTTGGCGTGGTAAAACAAAGCTATTTTTGTCTCCCGGGACAATATGGGCGCCGTGTGACAAGGGCGAATTCTGCATCCGTGCCCACACTGGCTCATGGGAAAATGACTGCCTCTTTGGTTTTCTCTTCGGCGCATAAAAAGCGAAATTTCAAGAAATAAATGCCAAATTTGTTTGTTTTAAGTGAAGAGTTTTATCTTCGTAACACAAAAAGCGTCTGTGCCATACTGCGCCGATTTATGCAACAGGGACGGAAAAAGCGCATTTTTTCTCCGAGCATTTTTTAAATTTCTTTCTTGTATTTGGTCGTCTTATATCAACCAGACATTAGTTTAGTTAAGTAGTTACAAGGTTTTGTCAAGCAACATAGCAGGGTGAAAAATTTTGCTGTAGTTAAACAATTTGAAAGGTTTAATTTTTTTTTTCTTTCAAACTTTTCTTAAGACAATGAAATATTTCCCTAGGTTCCAAGCAATACTTTTTCTTTGGTTTTCAAAGAAGTTTCGCTGAAGACTCTTTTGCCGAAACTTTGAGCTCTAATTTCGAGTACACGATTGTTTATTTCGACTAAGATTTTTGTGTTTTATGGTACACTGTTACCGACCTAAAAGTCAAGAGAAAGCTGAATCGGGGAGAAAATTATGTTAAAGATTACCAGATTAAGGTTGCAGTTCGTGTATTCAAGACTAACTTATTATGCAATATACGAGTTTTATTCTCTCTAACTGTGAAACGCGTGTTTTGCACACTTAATTAGACGGATTACAACTGCAATTTTAAACGAGTGACGTCGTGTTCTCCTCGATCTGGCCCAAGGCCTCACCAGAGAGTCTTGAACATAAGTAACGGTTGATCATTAAATCCAAAAATTTCAGTCGAAGTTAACAGTCCTCTGCTCTTAATAAATGCTTAAACTTTCGTCAATCGAGTGTTTGGCAAACTTCGAAAGGCTGTATGCATAAACACAAGTTTTTTTTCAGTATTTAGTTATTTCGCCAAGTTTGAAAAAAGAATAGCGGGACTTTACTTCTGCAAAGAACTGTCGAAGGTCGTTGCTGAAAAAGTAAGGGCACTTGGATGAAAGCGGAGAGACTAAAAGTACTCTTTCATCCCATTGCCTTGATTCTTTGAGTATTACTTGCGGTGGTTTTTAGCAGAAGATAAGCTCTGTTTACTTTACGAAATAAGGGAAATACAAAAATATTTGAAGCGTTTATGCATTTAAAATTCAAATACTTCGAAACCTTTTCACCTACGCTATGTTGCTTGGAGTAACTTTTGCAAAGCAAATTGAACTTTGTAAGCTTGCGTTGTTTAATACAATTTGGTGTGGTGTAAACGTCTTTTGAATTAAATTTGAAATCCACTCACGCCATGTTGTATTTTTCAACAAGTTTCAAAGCTGATTTAACTTTGTGAAAGCAGGTACTATATACATTTTTCGTGCAACAATATTGCTTTGCAAGTTCAGATGGTTTGTTGCGCGTTCTACCACCTTCTTGCGCAACAAACTTTTGTGTTGCAAAAAGTAGACGTCGCCTTTACTTTTTGCAATGTGAAAATTTGTTGCACAAGAAGGTAGTAATACGCGCAACAAACCATCTCAACGCGACAAGTTGCATGAAAAATGTTGCCCGTATTACTGGGCCTTTATTGGTATTACAAAAATAACTTTAAACCGGGGGAAATACTGATAGCGGGCAAATTGTAAGTATCAGAAAAAAATGAATTTTTGAATCGCTTTTTTTCTTTTAATTTTCCCTTGTGCCGCCATGTTGAATATTGTGACATGCAGGTTGCCCCAGGCATTTTTTTTCTGAACAATTGGTCCGTAACCATTAATTCCCCTGGTGGAAAGTTTTTTGTACGCCAAAATTTTAAGGGGGGACTCTACAAAATCTTTGCCAGAACAAAACGTTCAGGGGAAGGGCTGTGCAAATTTGTTAAATTTTCCCGCCAAAAGACTTAGTTTCTACGCAGTAGATAATAAATTTATTAAAACAACTCTTCGTGTACAAAATTCTTTATTCAAAATAAAAAGTTATTCTTCTTACACGTGTGTAACTCTCTGTCTACCTTTATTTTACCACACAAACATTTATAAGGCCCTTTTCATGTGCAAATGAGCGAAAACAATAGATTTTCCTCATTAGCACTACATTTAAACTGGACCTACAACTTATTCTTTGTTTGAAAAAAACTGAATCACTTATAAACGTTGCGTTTTAAATGTACCGAATCTAATTGCAAAAGAGAACAATTTATTGTTTTGGTTCATTTGCGTTACATTCGGCAAATGTAAAATACGACGTTTAAAACGGGCCTAAGCGTCACAACCAGGGAATAACTACTTTCGAATATGAAAGAAAAAGCTTAGAATTCCACAATCGACTTAAAGTGCTACTGCAATGAAAGAAATAATCACTTATCTAGTTTTTCTTCACATTTCGAACGTCCTAGCTTTAAAATTTTTTCAGTAATTTCAAGAAAGACTTTGTTTACTCCACGATTTTCATTTAACGGTCCGTCATCTGTATGAACATAAAGTGACGTTATTTACTAACTTTAAAGTGCAGCACGAACATTTTAAAGCTATTGTAGTCAGTAAATAACGTCACTTTATGTTCATACAGATGACCGACCGTTAAGTGAAAGTCTTTTTCTCGAAATTACTGAAAAAATTGTAAACGCTAGGACGTTCGAAATGTGATTTTTGATCGTAGTAGCACTTTAATAGACATAGCTGCCACAAGAGGACTTAAGTCTAATGGTTGTTTCGTCGGTGGGGTAGAAGTATACAAAAGTTTGGTTTTATCATCAGAGTTAACATTGTAAATTGACCACCTTACAGAGATTCTAAAGGCTGACGTTTCGAGCGTTAGCCCTTCGTCACAGCGAATCGAGGAATTATGGCTTGTGCTTAGAAGGAGCAACGCTATTGGTGGTAACATGGCAACATGAAAAATAGGAATGCGTTCGTTAATACCGTGGGGATTAAGGGCACACACGGTATTAACAAACGCTTTTCATTTAACTAATGTAGTCCTATTTTTCACGTTGCCATGTTACCACCAATAGCGTAGCTCCCACTACACACAACCCTTAATTATTAGCCCACTTCGGAAAATACCATAATACTCTTTGTTTGTCCCCCAAAATTTGAATGAGCATTGTTACCAGTTTCTCTTGGGACTTACACTGGTCCCAAGAGAAAACAAAAACAATGCTTATGCAAAATTTGGGGGGACAAACAAAGAGTATTATGGTATTTTCCAAAGTGGGCTATTCCTTGATTCGCTGTGACGAAGGGCTAACGCTCGAAACTACAGCTTTTAGAATCTCTGTATGGTGGTCAATTGACATAATCAACTCCATTGATAAAACCACATTCCAGTCATAGTACAACTTTACGTTCCCAAAATAAACATTGTCCAGACCTACACATTGGAGTACGAATACGAGTTTTCTGTAGTGGGCACACGCATTACGGTTAAAGAAGAAATTTCTGGAAATGCGCGTACTCAGAACTGAGAACTTGTTGTCGTCACATGTCATAGAGTTTCCTTGGATAATTTCGCAACCTGTGGCAACCATGTTTTGTGTAGAGTTTCCACGAGAAAAAAAAATGAAAGCATTTATCGAGTCCTTTGATTGAAAAATTCGAGGAATACGAACCTAGGCGCTTTTACAAAAAAGATCACTACTAAAGCTCTACCTTATTGCCTATATAGTGACTCTTGACTTGCTTGCTTGCTTGTGTCCTCGTCGCCTTCATGGTGTTTACTTTGGTTTCTTTGTCTTCCAGGCACTCTGAAAAACAAAATGTAAATTACCTGTCAGTATAACTTCTCCTGATCTGCTTTAATTCGCATCACATGTAAAACACAATCGCAGCAAACCAGCCATAAACCAAAAGATGTCATCACTGAGGCACCTTTCAAACTACATCAGCAGTGCAAGAGCAGAAAAATCCACACAAGAGGCAAAAAAAACAATCCTCCCTCATCATCATCATCAATTCCCGTAGATGGGGGTGACCGGATTTACCCCACTTTGGCAGCAATCTCTCACCTCCCTCAACGGCATGTATTTCTTGATGGCTTTATGTCAGAGACAATCTTTTAAGCATCAAACAAAACTTTTCAGAGTGCTAATACTTTCATTTGGCCAATCTGTAATTTTGTCTTTTGCATTCAACCACGTAATTCTGACACTTTAAACTGCAAACTTCAAGGCCTTTGTTAAAAACACAGAATATTAGAGCTCTAATGAATACTCACTACAAAAATGTAAATGTGTGTCAACAAAACAAGGCTTTATATTAATTAGATCAAGCAATCAATAAATACATACAAAACACAAGTAAAAAATTCAAAAAGGGGATACAATACAAACATTGAAAATTAACTAAGCCTACTTCTTACTGAGATTAAAATAATCATTAATATTCAAATATATGACATTTCATGGTGTCTTGAAAAGCAAGAAAGTAATCCCAAACCCTAGGGCTAGGGTTAGCCAAATTGAGGGTTTGGGGTTATTTTCTTCCTTTTCGAGTCTTAAAGGTCTTTGTTTTCAAGACACCCATATGATAAATTATATTCGCTATCACATGTCCGCCTATTCTTGGTTTACAGCCATGTTGGTGCAAAACAACAGAAAATGGCCCCACAAGTTTTGCATAAATTATAATAAAATCAAATTCCCTAAAAGACATTTTACAGCATTGTTCTGTACACCAACATGGCCACCGTGACGTCAGATGCAAATCATCAATTACAGGATATAATAGTTTACGTCATAGAAAGTGCGGCGTACAGGGTTTTCTTCACGATTTTTTTGTGTCAAAAACCCAAACGAGCGAGTGAGGGTTTTTGACACAAACAACGAGTGAATAAAACCCCGTACAAAGCACTTTCTATGTCGTGAACTGTTTATTACACATAAGACAAGAACTTTCATTAAAATAGTTTTCTGAATGCAAATTAGAAACAAAAACTCACTAGAACCAAATGCAAATTTAATTTAATTCAATAACAGTACGATTTGCACAAGTGATTGGCATGGAAAGGCCTTTACGCCATCGTTGATTGGTTATACTTCCACATGAGAAATAGCTGTACGCCATTCTGATTGGCTGTATAAGCCTTTTCCACATGTGAAAATAAAGCGTATAGATTTGTACAAATGAGCTTTATTGATGAACTGGCCAGTGACCATGCAGCTCTCAGATGATAGGGCTAGTGCAGCACAATCACAAGACTCCCTAAGTCGACCAGCAACATAACAAATTATCTATAACTAGTTGATACTAGTGTAAGGGACAGGCTGGCTTAATCTAATTCTATGCCCAGGAAGGTTGTAAGCACAGTTTTGAATACTAAACATAATTTAATTAATATTATTACCAGACGCTCATGAAGCATTTAACTCCGGTTCAGAGCTGGGGTTTTTGGAGTGAAAAATTATTTCCTTATTTGGATATAACATAGCTTGTGCATTTTCAAACGCCTGCAGCTTCGATCATAATTAATTGTGCACAAAATTGGTCCTACCCCCAGTAGTGTACTGTAGCAATTATAGAATAGTAGATTAAAAAGAGTTATGAGAACATCATAGTGTGAGTGAAGCTATTAGTCTCTCCCCGCGAGGCTTTTTCGGGCGACTTTAGCCAGACTGCTTATCACACAGTTTACAATTTTATTTTAGGAAGTGAAAGATGCCCCCATCCAGATAAGGTCAGACCACAACACCGGGGACTACGTCCCCTACTCTTATCGAATAGTGAGTGGGTTCTTTAACGTCCCATACTATTTAATTTCCAACAAGGGTTATGAGACAGGACCTCCGGTTTACAGTCCTTATCCGAGAAGACTTCAAAGTCTAACCATTTGCAGATGTAATTACAAAGGCAGCACTTTCTCCTCAGTTATTTTAAGACCGTGAGTGTTGGTCCGGCCGGAGTCGAACTCTCGACCTCCTACGTGACAGTCTGGTGCTCCACCAGTGTGCCACCTTCTAACTTGCCCGAAAAAGTATGATTCTTGACATTTGCAAGTTAATTCCTTTTCTTATTCAAGAAGTTTATTCTTAACATTCACTAGTTATTATTCCTACATGTAAATTCTTCAATAAGCTGAATATTGCTGGACTTTAAGGCAAAGCTGAAGTTTTAAGTGAATATGTAAACAATCATAGCCTGTAACTTTTGCCATTATGGTACACATCTCTCCACTAACTGACAGCCACAGTAGAAATTAATTAATTAACTGATGCATAATTATGGCACTGACAGGTGAAAAAAACTCTAATGCTTTGTCATCCAACTGCATTAGTTATTGTACAGGAAATGCATGAAATATTTAACAATTATTCCAAGCGCACGTTGGATGTGAAATGATAGATAGCCAACGAGGCGCGTAGCGCGAGTTGGCTATATTCATCTCATATCCAACAAGCATCAGTGGAATAATATTGTTTTATTAAAAAGCCCCCAAAATATAGAAAACTAGACTACAATAAAAATAAAAAGGCCCAAAAAATCACGCATATGCTTGCCTTGTTTGTAGATCATGGTATAATGGCTCATAACCCATGATGGCTTAGCCAATCAAAACTCTCGAATTGCATTATCCAATGATCCAGTTTTTAATAAGTACAAATTAATATTCCACGATATTATACAGTTACTTATTGTACACAAATGAATGCCTGATCACACAAAAGAATATTATTTTGATGTTATTGGATTTACAATGCGCGCAAATGAAAGTTGCTTTGACGAATTTGAATTTTGCAAGACGTTAATGAAAGTCTGGAATGTTTACAATTGTGCAGATATCCTTGTGGAGGGTGCATTTTGCGCAATTAAATGCTGATTGGCGCAAATAAACATATTTTCGCATTATTGTCTGACTTTTAGTGGAAATGACTGCGTATTTTCTCTAAATGAACAGCAAAAGGTGTACTGACAACTCACGAAACAACGGATGCATCTGTGACAAAAATGATGGCAAGACACCGGATTTTTGTTAGCATGCTATTTTTTCTTTCAACTTTTATAAAGTTCGAAAAGATACATAAACGCAATCGTTGATGCTAGTCCAAGTGTCAGCTGAAGTTAAGCTCCTCCGAATGAGGTTAGTTATATACGTGGATGGGGGACCGCTGCGAAGTTCCCGTGATGGTGATAGCTACATACATACATATAATTCCTTTTTTTAAAACTTGATTTCATTTTTCATTTTGTTTGTTTTCTTATTTTCTTTCTATGTCAAAAAGGCTGAACAAACTGATTCCCAAGATATATTGGAGTATTCGTTCTATGTTCGTTCTATGAAAAATAATTTTCACAGTGGAACACACAATTACGAAGCACGATCTAGAAATAACAGAGAAAATTCTCCTTACCAGTTTAAGCTTGCCTTCCTCAAAGAAAAAGCATCTGTCGACTTTATCGAATAGTTTAATACTGTGTCAATCATGGCGGGCGGAAAGATTCCACAGTAAATGTTTGCTTTTTACTGTATCAAGGAGTGACTGTCACGTTGGCCAAGTGGTCGAATGTGCTCACAGATAATTGTGAAGGTTGGGTAAAGTATATGAGTTCTAATCGGGGCAGGGAAGTTTGAAAATACTGAAGGGTATAACAATAAATTCACCAGAACGGAGCTCTATTCAATATCCGTGGGGTATGCACATTTGTGACTACCAACAATAAAAAAAATAGACACCAGACCGGTTTTAAGACGTGGTTATGCCTTCCGCATTTCACGTAATAAAAAATGCTCTACATGTATTTGCATCTGGAAATTTTGGTAACTATAAACTAGTATATCGCAATAAAATACTTACACTCACTTGATGCAGTAATAAGTCATGATACTATCACTCTTCTTTCAATGATCATATGACCAATGTCAGAAAAACTTGGGATTAGGATTAATCAGCTCATCAACAGAAATAAAAGAACATGCAAGCCTATTGTAGCACTTCCTAATGTGTTAAATTATTTCCTCTCTTCTGTAGGTCAAAAACTTGCGGCATCAGTACCTCCTGCCAATTTTCATTTTGGTGATTATGTCTCCACCAATAATTCATCTAATTTATTCTTCTTTGAGCCATCCACTCCCCGTGGAACTCAAAACTGAAATTTTGCTTCTCCCTTCTAATACATCACATGGCTTACATGCATATTCCTGTCCTGTATTAAAATCTTCCATTAGTTTACTCTCATTACCACTGGCACAAATAATAAATACTTCTGTCACAACCAGACAATATCCATCCAAATTAAATCATGCAAAAGTAATTCCCATTTTCAAGGGTGGTGATGAAACGGACCCTAGTAACTACTGCCCCATTTCTCTTCTTCGACTTTTCAATCGACTCTTTGAGAAAGTTAAGTATAATAGATTAAAATCTTATGCTGAACCAAATGGACCTCTGTATCATTGCCAGCATGGTTTTCGTGAGAATGTGTCAACTCAGCATGCAATTGTGGATGTTGTTTATTCCATTCAAAGAAATATGGATAACAAATTATTCGCTTGTGGTATTTTCCTTGACTTTACAAAGGCTTTTGATACTGTAGATCATTCAATTCTCCTCAGTAAACTATCAAATTACAGTATAAGGGGCCCGGTAAACGATTAGTTTGCATCCTACTAAAATGGCACATGTTCAAACTACTCAAATTGATAATCAAATTTCGTCTAAAAGAAATATGCTAACAGAGGTCCCACAAGGATACCCCTGGTAATTCTTCTGAGAAGCTTTCTTATTATAATTTTATTTGACGATGATACAAACCTGCACTATGCTGACAAGGATTTGAGGTCACTAGAAAGTGTAATCAACATCGAATTGCAGATAGTCTGTGACTCGTTAAATGCAAATAAGCTGACCAAAAAGCTTAACTATCAGATTAATAGAAGGATAGATAATAATGCCTCTGCTTTTGTTAAAAAGTGGTTCAATTTCTTAACCTGAGTAAATTTCTTGATATTTTAAGTTAGTCAGTAGGTCAGTTCCCGTGGTTAGTAATTACATTGTATGTCTTGTTTGCCTGAGTAATTCTATTGTATTTTATGCATCCCGTAATTAAATGCAGTTAAATGCAATTTAACAGAGTTAACAACTAGGAGCACAAGTTTTACCTTCGCGGTCAGCGGTTTGTTAGATATGCTTATGTGCCAGGATTCTTCGTGTTCTTGGTCCATCGGGCGTTGTAGCAGTTTTGTTGGCGTTTTAGTCTGCGTTTTCTGAGCGTTTGCGTTTTCCTGAGCATGGGGACTCCTTGGAGGCTGTCTCCCTCCCCTGTTCCTCCCTTTCTTTTTACTGTTTATCAGTGTGACGGGTGCCTGCTTTCTCCCTCCCCGTTGGGGCTTATGGCTGGGTTGCCTGGATTTGCCAGCCATGGGAGTGGTCTCCATCTGGGAGCTGGCTGCCAATATTGGAAGCTCCTGAATGTCTCAGACACCCAACCTCCACTTTGCGAGGCAGTTGTTAATTAGTATTAGTATCGTAAACCGTGTAAATACTGCATTGTAAACAGTGTAAATACCATCACTAAGTAGTGATTATATTGCAATAACGTTAGTACTCTATTGTAAGTAGTTTCAAAATTGTAAATAGTAAGTAGTGTTGGTAATGTAGGTAGTCCAATTCAAAATAAATAATAATAATAATATAATAATAATAATAATATAATAATAATAAGAAGAAGAAGAAGAAGAAGAAGAATGCCTCAAATAGTGATACATCTCTTGAATGCAAAGATCATGTAAAGTTCCTGGGAGTGCTCATGGATAAAAACTCAACAAGGAAATATCATATTGATTATATTACCTCTAAAATTTGCAATCAAGGCACTCTGTCCCTTCCAATACTTTAATCTGAACTGACGGTTCTCTAATTTTCCCATATACTTTAACTATGGAATTGCTGCCTAGGGCCAAGCTGCACAGGTTTATTTGAGGAAGATCTTTATATTACAAAATGAGCTCTTCAGCTAATGTTCTTTGTTATTCCTTAGTTTGCCTCTGCTAAGGTTTTACTCCTAAATATGCTTTATTTTGAAACAGTATGTGCACGACATATCTCCCAATTCTGCGCCTCAGAGTATCTGTGATCTTTTCACCTGTTCATCCGACATTCATTCATATAGCAATAGATTTTCTGATGTTGGTAACTTACTTATATGTTAATAAATCAAGACTGAGTATCCGACTAAAGTCGCTTTCCATTTTTGGAGCTACCTGTAAACTATGGAATTGCCCAAAGCCTGACTTGCACAAACTTAGGAAAAACCTTTCAAAAACAAATTCACCAATTTTCACAGTTTGCAGTGCTTGGTGATGAGGATGATTATGTAGATGTCTCAATGTTTATCTTAAAAATTACCAGCTATCATTAATAACACTCTAGCAACAGTTTATCATTACTACTTCCTTATGTTTCATGTCCTCTTAAAGGTTCTTGCTCTATCTTTGTTAATGTATGTAAATGCTCTATGTATGGAAATGCTACAACAGGTTGCAAAATTGGTGAAAAACTCCCATAAAAAGCAGCTTTTCTAGCTACCAATACCCGCCGTATCAACAGTTCCAACCTTTCCCACTTCCCCCCTCCCTTTCTCCCTTTCAATGTTGACTGTGTAAGTTTTCAGCATTTTTTTGTATTGCTTGCAACAGTGTAGGATATACTAGGTAAATTAATAACACCCCAAGAAGGTGTAGTTGCCAGATTAATTCCAATAATTTTGCAAGTCCGGATTTGAATCCTACAAGGAATACTTTCAATTTAGAAAAGCAGGAAGTCAAGAAACAATCGTTAGATATCGTATAAGTTCTAAAACATTTCAGAAGTTTGCATGCAAAGTGCAAAGCACATTGTACTCAACACGAAAGGATATTATTAACATACGGTGGCATCGATGTTCACATGTTTGGACTTCTCATCACTATTAACAGCAGCCGCTGTACCAAACAATTAAAGCGAGCAAAGTATTTTCCACTGCAGATCTGATGCTCCGAAAGTTACACATGGCTCGTATTATGTAACAGAATAATTATCATTTATCGTGATCCTAGGTGACGTCATCGCCTTCATCATCATCATCATACTGTGTATGAATTACACGAATGGGGTCAATACTAGAATATATAATATTATGAATACCTATATGTTACAAATTCACATAGTCTCTTTGTATTACATGGTTGTCTAATTAAATTCGTGTTTCCTGACCTGAGCGTGTAACCATGATAATTTGTCTGTGATGCAGTAGATGTAAGCACCGAGTGTAGTGGCTCTTGCGCGCGAGCATCGTGTAAAAAATTGATGCAAGCTTGACCACGGCGATGATGGCATTACAGTTGAAAATCACATCCTTCCAGGAAAGAGCACAATTCAACTACCTGTACTTTCTTTTGTACTTAATCCAATACACTACTAGATGTTTTTATAATAAAGTTCACACTATTAGAAATCCTGTACATATTGTCTATTCCATTTACCAAAGGTCTACCATCCAACAGCACGAAATATGATATCACATTATTTTCTCAGTGAAAAGCTGTGGTAGACCATGTAGACCATTTCAAATAAATGCCATAATGTGTAGCTGGTACAAACTTGTTCACTTTTGTATCTCATTGTAAAACAAATTTCACAAAGGATTCAGCACACTTGGGTGGTTCCTTTTGAGCATTCTGCTCAGTCGGTAGTTCCTAAGAACATTAGTAGACTCAGAGAAAACTCTCTGCAGCAGATTCATAGCCAACTTAACAACTAGAGAATTTTAAAATGGCTCTAAATCCACAGCAAAGAGAGTTATCTTAGCCTGCAAATCACTTTCCAGAATAAGAGCTTAAATATAAAATGTATTGCTATGGCGACCTGTTACGTCACATTAGTAAGCGTATCTTGTTAAACCATTTTGTACCATAACATTGCTGTTACACAGAACAGTATTAGAGTTAATCCTTCTAATAAGACATTGAAACTAGTTTAGCCTCCTTAAAGCTTTTTGACAAAAAAATTAATATTATTTCAGTCATGAATCCTTATGGCCCCCATTGGAGAATAGGCCCACTTAAAAATGAGTGATTACCCCAATTTTATTTTGTTAACATCTGCTTTTCCCGCACATTGATAAACTGCACAAAAATACATTATCAGCTCATTTAACACTTCATAACAACTCTAGTCTTATTAGATTCATAACTAGAAATTTCCCCAAAAGCTTTATGTTTAGACATATAATCTTCTGTATGAAGTGTGTGATGTAATCATAAACCTACGAACTGACAAATCAGTGTATTAAGCTGGCTTGCCATTGTCAAGGAATGGACTTCAGAAACAAGTATGAGTTTCCTCAAAAATCATCTTTAATTGCCATGAATTCAAGTGAGCGAAAATATTACTAAATGCAAAGGGCACGCATGCCTGTATATGGCCTGTCACACTAGACCAACTGTGACAGCAATTACATTTATGAGGCAATGGCTGCAGTTTATAACCTGCCCACAGAGCAAGGTATTGTCCCTAACATCCTAAAAACCTCTAAAATGATCCCAGTGGATAAAGGGGCTGATATTACTAAGCCGTCTAACTTTCGCCCTATTTCAGTACTGTCCATGTTTGCCCAGATCTTTGAAAAGCTGGTTTGCAAACAGCTAACAATCTATGTTGAAAAAAATGACATCTCATATCAATACCAGTTTGGTTTTAGGAAGGGCAGATCAACATTTAGCCAGCTATTGCAGAAATTGCAGACAATTTTTAAACAATCAACAGACAATAATAATTATTTATTCACAAGTGGGGTATTTTTAGATTTTGCCAAGGACTTCAATATAGTCAATCACGCCATACTGCTGGGCAAATTAGAGGCATTCAGGGTGGTCACTGCGATGAAGCCGTTCTCCGTTATTTCGCAACACTTGTTGTTTTCAAAGAATAAAACCCGATACCGGTGAAAAAGTCTGGCACCGAGATGCGACGACCTATATAATATTCCCTCGGATCAATTCATTTACGAAGAGATGTAAAATACATGAATCGTTGCGTTACTTGGTTGGGCATGCGGTATGCAAATATTTCTCAACGTTTACATTGGAAAAATAAAAATAAAATAAAATCAATCGCGCGGTAAAGCTCACTGTTTTGCTTTTATATTTTAATCCACGACATAAGATTGTAGTTTTAAAGAGAAGACTCACAGGAACAATAGCCTTGTTTTCTTATTGAACAGTTCCTGCTGTTATTTAATCGAGGATTAACACTTTTGCGAAAGTTGAATCGAGTATGAATAATTGACAAATGTTTCGCATCAGTGATTTTGTGAGAAACAAGTGTCGAGGATCAAGTTTGATTTCAAGTGAATCGAGTCTCTATTCTCAATCCTTGATTCTCACGAGGATTGAGTCGAGACTGTCAACTTACTTTTGCATCGTACTGTAAGCTTAGGCACTATGATTCACTCCATCTACTAAAACAACTTTCCTATAACCTGATATATCCCTATATATCACATGCAATAATCTCCTAGGGCAGTACCAATGAGACCCATATTAAGAAAATCCAAACAAAACAAAACCATAATTATTGTTCGACTTATATTCTTTGCCACTCTTTAATTGGCCCAGATACAGACAATGCTTTACCATTTCTCAATTTATTGCATCTACTTACTGTTAATAACACGTACAAACTGCACCTTCGTTTCTTAGTTTTACTCACAAATCGAATTCAGCATGTTTCAGAACAAACATAGGAAACCAAACAAGCGTGGCTATGGCGAATAAATTGTGAAGACAGCTTCCTAACCATATCAAAAACCTTCCAAGCTATAATTATACTAAAACACTAAAAAAACACTTGTTAAATTAACTGAACAATTCACATAATGAACATATGAATTTTTTTTTCACTTCATTTACTCAACAACAATGTGTTGTCTTAGTTCTCCTTCTGCCATCTGTTTTGCTGTTCTTTTGTCTTATATGAGTATTTATTTCTTTTGTTTGATTATGTCGTGTGTTACGTGTTCGTGATGTCTAGCACTTCCAAAATAAGAATGAACTAGCTGCTAGCAAGAAAACCTCACAGTTATGTAGCTTCTCAGCATTTCCTTATATATAAGGCATAGCATAAAATGTAATTGAAAAATTCATGTGTAATGTTTATAAATACAAACAGACTGCTTGCCCCTTCTGAGTAACTTAGCCAAGCTGCCTGTTTTGATCACACAAGCAAGCCAAGGGAAGACATACATGTAGGGACTGCATGATCTTCTGTAACCAATGCGTTCAGAATCTCCCAGCAACGGGACATTCAGATTGGTCCGTTGACAATGGACCGCTGTCAGATTTTTTTCACAAGTTAATTAATTACTTCTTGTCAGATTATGACACCAATCTGTCTTCGATGTTCCCTGGGAAAAGAGAAGCATGATATTGCAGTTTCGATCAAATGGCTAACACATTGAACCCAAACAAGAACTGAAACTAGTGGTCGAAGCTCTCCTATCCTATAAATTGGTATTTTTAATATGATTTTTACAGCAAGGTCAAACATTTTTTGATAGAAAAAACAAAGAAGCAACTCTGCCTTTCAGGAAAGGAGGATCGATCTGAGCCGAAACAAGTAACAAGTACACAGTTGAATTTCTCACAGAGGACACAAGTATGAAAAAGTGGCTTCAGGAAATTGTGCAGAAATCAACCAGAAAGTTGTTAACACAGTCGTCAAAATGTGCTTATTCCATGCTTAGAAAATGCTCAACTACCAATGGCAGCTCCAACATTCCTCTCTTTGATAGAGGTCAATAAAATGGTAACAGTACAAAATAATACCATTTAAACGTTATTGTAATGTAGTTACTTTCCGGTAGTTGTATACTGCTCTTCGTTGTAATGTGAAAATTTGAGAGACAAATTAATATTTATAATGTCAAATGTCAGTCATAGTTTTGCATTTCCAACTAAATTTCACTCTGTAATCATATCTATTATTGTTTTCTGACTTTTCTGGAAGTAATTTTTAATGTAACATCTCCATTCCGTTTTCATAACACTTTTTGCCTTGTGAATTAGTTTAGTCTTAATTATCATTTGTCTCCTTCGTTCCATTCTCTAATTGTAAGTAAGTAGCAGCCAACTCGAAAGCTTTGCTACTTTGGCTGTTGCACACTAACTCATAAATTGTAAGCACAATTATATACCTTCTATTATATTGTTTTCTATAGTTTCTTTTTCTTCTTCTTTTTATTCTTCTTGAATAGTGTGAATAAAGGTTGTTGTTGTTGTTGTATTAAACAAGTTATACTGACAAAGGCATCATTAATATCACTGTTTTTTTCATTACAAAAAGTAGTCCTGCTATGTGAAAGACAGAAAAGGGTTTAGCTCCGAGAAAGGGCTAAAGCTTTCAAATTTCTTTACAGTTGTCAATTTTCCATATCAACTCACTTAACAATCTAATCCCTTTATCCAACAAGTGAAAGAATGCTTTACTTCCAATAACCATGAACCTGTTGTAAAGTGTTGGTAACGACGTGGCCAAATTATGATAAAAAGTGTCAATGCTGCTTGCTGTGGTTATACTTGGTTGGTCTTCAGGGGTTACCGGCTCACACAGAGTCCAATAGACTAGACTTGAACACACTCAAGACTTGATTACATTCTGCTTTAATAGTTAAATGAACGTGCTTTATATATACTTAATGGTAGCTAGCTAAACGTGATTAAATATGTGAGGGAGTATACGATGTTTCCGTCCTAGTAAACACCCTAATTCGTAGGTGAGCATAATGCCTTACTTACATATCGATACATACATAAAGCCTGAGGAACTAGGCATTTAGAATCCTAGTAGAAGAAAGGACTGAAGTTCCCATGATATAATATGACTTGGCTGTGTATGCAACACGTAAACAGCGTATTTGCATGTTTGGTTAAGCAACAATTCTTCCAATTCGTATCAGGCGAGTAACTAACACTGCACGAAAAAATGGATTTACACCAAATTTGCAAAGCGCAAATATAATGCAAAGATATATTTACTCTAGAGCAAACCTGTAGCAAACATGGTAAATGCCACATTTGCTACTATATCCACACTGGTGTGCAAATATGGTAGCAAATGTGGCATTTACCATGTTTGCTACATGTTTGCTGTAGAGTAAATATATCTTTGCATTATATTTGCGCTGTGCAAATTTGGTGTAAATCCGTTTTTTCGTCCAGTGTAATCTACTTATAGTTTGCCAGGTCACGTTAGCTAGTAAGTGTCATGCTTTCCTTGACATCACTACAATCCAATAGTCTTAATCCAGTGACCAAGACAATGGTTGTTTTAGACTAAACACTTTAAATAAGTGATTACTCCAATCACTACAATGTATGCCAATCCCTTACCTAGCTGGAACACTTGACAGACACTTGACACTTGCAGACTAACCCCAACCCACAGTCACTGAGAGCTAACCATTTTAAAATGGGTGCTTAGACTTAAAATTAATACTGCTTATCTGCGCAAATCAAATGGGTGCTTAGACTTAATTACTGTTAATCAGCGCAATTAATAAATTTGTAGACAGTCTGCAGTATGTGGTCTGCAGTTGTCATACACCTCCTGGAATGCTAACTGTTTCAAATAAGGCAGTGCATAACGCTGATCATTAAATTGAAAGTTTAACCCTAATTCCTAAGTCCCTAGCCTTGCAAGAAAGCTAACTATTCAAAATGAGTGCTCAGTAACCCAAATCACTAAGCTCAGCATTTGACCCTTAGTTCACTAAAATGTGTTCGTCTTTAATAGCACACGAGAGAAATATTTTCCCCAGGCTTTTGGAAAATTTACCTAGTTAAAAATACAATCAACTACTTAGAAAAACAAAAGTTAACTGCAACATATGCATGATGGAGTAACATTATTTTCATAAAACATATTACGGGTAAGTTTATTTTTTGGGTGGCCATAGCCTCTGACAAGTTTTGTTTGATGCTTAGCTCAGGGAAGCCTGCCCAAATACATTTTTTTCCAGATAGTCCATCAGACCATCATCAGACTGAAGAATGCTTTTGGGAAAGACAAACAAAATCAATAAAAAACTTGATCAAAACACCCTTTTCACTGAATCTTAACCCCCTCTGCTCCTTTAAGTCAAAATTCATCTCACCTTGAAGCTGACATAATTATGTCCTCTAGCTAGCTTCCCTCTGCTTTGAACTTCATCCTTCCACTTCCTCTTCATCTTTATCATCTTCTCTTTGACTTTAATGCCTACATCTCCAACCTTCAGTATCAGCACCCTTCGAAAGAAAGTAGAAAAAAGAGACTACTTCCGTCCTTTGTTCATACTATGATGAGTAGCACAATCATGACTCCATTTTGCGTTACATAGGTCAAAAAACCTTCAAATGCTAAAATGCTCTCTTTATTGTTTCTCTATGTCCACTTTTGCTTTTGATGTTTGTTTCAAGCAAATTCATGCAAAAAGTTAGTTATGCGATATAGAAAGCAGTTTTTCCATTTCCCATAATCCTTTGTGGGCGTGGCCTATTTCAGATTCTGGTCTTTTTCTTCTAAAATAAAGAGTTATTTACAAGCAGCAAATTATTATTCTACATATTTAGGGAAAATACATGCTGGCTTTGATAATCAGGGCTGCTATGTTCTGATTCTGAGCAAATGTTTCCCCATTGAAATTCACTCAGTCACATCAAACACATGCTTGATCACGCTGTATTGTATTGCATAATTTATTCTAGCCCTTAAGAATAGCTTGGTACACCCCGATTGTTTTTTTGTCACAAGAACGAAGCAAAACATTCCATCTGTGCCCGAGTTATGGCAGATTTTTGATGGAAGATTTTGGAGGGAGGCGTGCTTGTGGAGGTTTACATTACGCTTAATGAGCACAGCATTATAGTGCAAAATGTTTTAGCATCGTTCAAAGCTGAAAATCTCTGACCTCAGTGGATGAAAATGGCTTAAAGTGCTCACTGTTGTCGGTTATCACAAGCCCAAGATATGCTGCTCAATCAGACTACAATACTCGCTTTAGAAACAGCAAAATATTGGAAGTAAGTGGTGAGTCCTCTGTTAATTTGGACATCACCAGTGCAGTGCAGAAACTGTTTCAGTCTTTTTAAATTTGTTCTAGTTACGTCCTCGCTTTGTAGTTTGACTTTAAACTTTGACACAGAGTCTGTCACATAAAGCCCATTCATCAGACATGGTTTATGTTTGTATTTTGAGACATGTGCCGAGCCGTATCGACCTATTTTAGAAACTGCCTTTCAAAAGAATATGAAGCGTTACAATGAAGGGTCAGTACAACGATGTTGTTTTTCAAGAACTTCTAATAAAGAAAAGTATCTGAAAGTTGTTGTGTGCATTTTCCATTGTTATTCTGATATGTAACCGGAATTTCATAAGATTTTGTGCATTATAAGCAGAGCAATTATTCAAAATACGCTCGAACCGCCATTGTTTGTGTTACGCATTACATGAACATTCAGTCACTTTTTTTGGGAACAGAAATCTTTTTTTAGGTTTATTTTGAAAAGGATACAACTTAAATTATTTGTACATCAAAAAGACTTATTTGTACGATATGGGAAAAATTTTCAGGGTGAAATAGCCATTAGAAGCCAAGATATTGCAATTAACAAGAAAGTACCCCCAGAATGTAGTGATGGCCGTGCT
>NC_090895.1:44939874-44942374 GCF_036669925.1 Montipora capricornis | reverse complement strand
TTCGAAAGTTTACTAACACGTTGAAAGAACTCAAACTGACAGTTTAATAATAATAATAATAATAATAATAATAATAATAATAATAATAATAATAATAATAGAACTTTATTTTCACACGATAATTTTTAAAGCTGAATAGCTTGTGGGGTCGTTTACAAACGAATTAAATCAATTTAATACATAGTCTATCAAATCAAGGAGGAGAAGGGAAACCGGAGAAGGGAAACCGGAGTAGCCGGAGAAAAACCTCTCGGTGCAGAGTTGAGAACCAACAAACTCAACCCACATATGACGCCGGATCTGGGAATCGAACCCGGGCCACTTTGGTGGGAGGCGAGCGCTCTCACCGCTGCGACATACCTGCTTGCCTCACCTCTTGTGAGACTACTTAGCGATCGTGCTGATTTCATTTGGCAGTTGCAAAAATCCAGAGATACGATAATAACATGCGACCTTTTTCTTCAATCCACAGGGGTGTTCGAGATTGGACCTTTCTAAACAACAACTTGACCTCAAAAACAGAATACTGTCGAGAGCCTCAAATATGTAAATTATTAACCGAGTCAGCCGCCACGTAGTCTCACAGGAAGTAAGAGGCCGATTACGGATCTTCTAGAAAGCATGATTTCGCATTTTCGTGGGAGTGGCACTTTAATTATAAGTGCAGGATTGAAAGCGCTAGCAAAGCAATATCGCAGAAGTCGAAAGGAGTTTCAGGGTTTAGAAAGTTACTATTTTTTCGGGTGTTTGAATTGTAACTTTCTAAGCTACACTCAAATTCTTTAAAACCTGGTTGCAATGCGAATTGTAACTTTCGTTGAGGATCTTCAGTTATAATTTATTGGCTCAGTTATTTTTTGAAAATTTTAAACGTTTTTTGAAATATGTTTTTGGTCAATTTTTTGAAAATTGTATGGGTTTAAATGTGACAGGAAATTTTATCTTTCATTAATCAAGATTATGGTAATTTCTTTGTATCTATCATAAATCGTTATTGTTACTGGTATCCCTGCAATTCTTTATTTGCCTTTCTGTATCTTGAATGAAGTCGTAGTTTTATTACCTCTCTTCGACATCGATAATAATAATAATAATAATAATAATAATAATAATAATAATAATAATAATATTTAATATTTATATTGCGCATTTTCTATAAGAATAATCAAATGCGACGGGCTATAATTGGGCAATTAAACAGGCTGTAATCCCTTTGCAAGCTCCTACATTTAAACCTCTCTTGTTGCTGCTTGATTACAAGATCTATACGTAGATATTCCATAAACGTCTTATTTACTGACTTCGAGGGCCCTACCTTTTACATTAATAAAATTTTATTATGGGCACTCTTCTCCCTTTGTTTAATGCGAAATTGATTTGGCAGAAATTTATCAAAATTTTGCAAAATAACTTTAAATTTATTATATGCAAAAGTTACTTATCACGCATTTTCAAAACTCATCTACAGTATTTACAACTATGTAAAGCCTCCTTTTCCATCATCTTAAAACACAGAATAACGAAATATGAGCTTTTAATTTCATTTAATTTCTAATCTCTCTGGCTCTGGTCTTTGCACATTGGTTGCATGCATGTAAATATACTAATTTTAGATGATGTCAATGGTCCAGAAATGTCAAGACTTGTTGTCAAAATATACAGTCAAATATAAAAATTAGTACAGGATAAATTCAATTGACAGCAACGTTTGGTAAAGTTTCCTTAAAAAATTAGTCATTTGCAAAGAGTTACTGTGCCTTTCATAAATATGCAGTCTGACGTTTCAACCAATGGTTTTTCTTTTTACTGCCGGCGGCCCGTTCATGTTTGCGGCAAAATATGGCAAACCATTCGAAACAGAAACAAAGAAAGTGAACTGAAACCAGGCAATTGAAATTCATGATGTCACCCACTGCCTTGCTCCGACACAGCAACTGATGCAGTAAAAACAAGATAACCATTAATCACAATTCAAATTCCAGAGTCCAGAATTTAATGAGCTGCAATAATGTGGTGCACCCATTCATGTGTAAAGCATGCACAACTTTGGCCTAACAGCACCAACAAAAAATGCCATTGGGTATAAAAATGGCACCAAAAACTTATAAAATAGTTACATGCTTGACTGTAAGGTTGTGATTTAAAGAATGTTGTACTCAGGGGTGGATATAGGGGGAGGGTGCACACCCCACCCCACCCCCCCCCCCCCCAAAGATGACCTGTGGCTTTCTAACACAACTGGTATTGTGCAAACGTCACGAGTCTGCTGCACCATTCCTTAGAGGTGCACCTCCTCCTACGAAAAACCTGGATCCACCCCTGGTACTGTTGCCAGCTTGCATGCAGCCTTTGTGTTCAATATTAAAATGTGATATACTGACCTCTTCGTCTTTTACCTATTACCTACAACACCTATAGCATGCAATCATAAAAACATTGATAGTCTAAGATAAGAGTTGAGTCTTGGGTCTAAAGCCAACAAGGATTAACACTTAACTTG
>NC_090895.1:44919874-44934874 GCF_036669925.1 Montipora capricornis | reverse complement strand
TGTTTTGACTTCGCTCATTTCATTGTCAAACTTTATAACACTTGACAGAAAAAGAAACTTTTTAAAAACCCGGTATCTTGCCATCATTTGACACAGATGACAGACGAGTAAACATGCAGCGGTAACGTAATCACGGCGCCCGCTGAATTCCGGCCATGTCACTTTTCGATTTTGCAATTTACTTGAACGTAGCAAAAATCTCCCAAAATATTTGTCGCTGATCGTAACTTTTTATATTCTATATTCACGGTTCAAAATTAATGTTGTTTTCATGTCGTAAATATTTTATTCTCGATCGACCGTCCGGGAAACTTCCTTCTGCTCTTTCTGAAAACTGTGTATCAATAGTTATTTGCTTTTTCATCAATATTTGTTTTGCATAAAGCAAGCTAACAAGATCTGTACCTTGCTGAGTTCGCATTTGTTAGAGTTAATAGTATTTTCGGTCCGATGCTTCTGTTTTAAGAGGGGTACATTGTTTCGGTCTCCCATCCAAACACTAACCCCGCCCGGCAGGGCTTAACTTCAGTGAACTTTAGTATTAGAAAGCCTTCAGATGCTCAGAGGGCACACTTGTGGTAAAAAGAAGTTGTGAGGGAACTTGAAAATTATCAACATGTCAGCCCAGAAGCCAATGTTTCTCGCTTCTCTTTTATTTGTTATTCTTCAGAGACTGGAATGCTGTATTTCAATACCACACAATTCAGTGCCTTCTGATTTTCTGTAGCACGTACCACAGGCAACCCAGTGTATGCTTCACAGAAGCATCTCGTTTATTTTTTTCCGTGTCGGGAAAAGTCTTGCCTGTCACTCCCCTGCTAAGTGGTGTCTTTGTGCATAGAGTCTTCTGTGCGTATTTTGTTAGGTTTGAGGGGGCTGGGGTAATGCGTAGCTTGCTCTGCACAATTAACCTGTAATGGCGTCCGAAGTCACTGTAACGCGAATGGCGTTTTAGTAAATCTTTAAAGAAAATATACCCATATGGAGCTCAAGAATGGAACGTCAAGACAGGTGGTGAAACATAAAGATCTGGAATCTTAAAAGCGACGAGTAATGGACTTCGACAGCGTGAATCTTTCGCCCGTCGAGCCGAAATCAAAATGAGCTGTACTTTTAATATTTCGCCAAGGTGGTGTTACGTACAACACTGAAACCAAATGGAAATTTCTCTGGTAACTTACGGGTGCAACAAAGACAGAGAAGGAATCGAACACCACAAGTAGATCTGTGATCTCTGTTGTGTCTCACAGTGTTTACTGAAGTCGCATCTATTTAAAGTTTGCCTGTTTGTCTGGCAAGTAACATTCATTTTGTACTCAACTCTGCAAAGGTTAAAAAAAATTGGAAATGTGACAGTGAAAAATTATTTGAATGAAAGCTTGTTGTCTCTTTTGTGCTTTATTATGTACGGTCAAGGTTCTTTCGAAAAGGGTTTGATGTGAACTGTCAGAAATTTATTGTGTGTTTCCCTTGCACCCACGCAACTGAAATAGGAAGGGTTTCTTGCCTCTTATAGCAAATATGTTGCTTGTTTCAATAAATGTTTTGCTGGAAATTATTTCTGTGAAATTTCCAGCTTTTGTAAATTTATCATGTTGTGTAATTTTCGAGCTTAGCAAATTTGCATACATGTGTTGAAATGTGATACGGGGAGAATTTTTGTGGTAACGCATAAGTCACGAAAATAAACAGGTCTGTTGGAAGCGTGCTTGAGTTTCAACAAAATGACCCCCAAAATCAGCAAAAGATTGTGACGCTGATGAATAATAAAGTAGCTGCTATTACCAAAACGATGGAATTACCTGGTGATAAATAACCTTGTCTTGATAACCTTGTCTTGGAGAGTAAATTTTTGATTTTCCAGAAACAATGGTCAACCTCTGAGAGTTGGGCGATTGTGATCTTTGTGTTGAATTCGCACATTTCTTGTCAAAATTTATAACAATTGAAAGAAAAAGAAAACTAACAAAAAAAAACCCGGTATCTAAGCATTATTTAACACAGATGCTTCACTGTTTCGCGAGTAAACATGCCGCGGTAACTTGATCACTGCGCCCGCTGAATTCGATGTGCTATTTACTCGGTGCAGCCAAAAGTACAATTACAACAAGACAACTAAAATCTCCCAAAATGTTTTTCGCTGATGGTAACTTTTTATCTTCATGGTTCAAAATTAATGTTGTTTTCATGTCGTAAATTTTGTTACCGATGGCAAAATATTTTATTCTCGATCGACCGTCTTGAAACTTCCTTCTGCTCTTCTTAAAAACTGTGTATCCATATTTATTTACTTTTACATCAATAATTGTTTTACATAAAGCAGGCTAACAAAATCTGTATCTTGCTTGGTTCGCATTTGATAGCATTAAAATATAATTTTCGGTCCTATGCTTTGACACAGATACTTCACTGTTTGGCGAGCAAACATGCCGCGGTAACTTCATCACGGCGCCCGCTGAATTCCGGCGATGTCACTTTCGATTTTGCGATTTATTTGCGCAGCCAAAACGTAAAATAACAAACTTGAACATTGCAAAAATCCCCCAAAATGTTTGTCACTGATCGTAACTGTTTATATTCTATATTCACGGTTCAAAATGAATGTTGTTTTCATGTCGTAAATATGTTATTCTCAAGCGATCGTCCTGGAAACTTCCTTCTGCTCTTTCTAAAAACTGTGTATCAATTGTAATTTACCTTTGCATCAATATTTGTTTTCGCATAAAGCAAGCTAACAAGATCTGTACCTTGCTGAGTTTGCACTTGTTAGCATTAATAGTATTTTCGGTCCGATGCTTCTGTTTTATGAGGGGTATATTGTTTTGGTCTCCCATCCAAACACTAACCCCGCCGAACAGGGCTTGACTTCAGTGAACTTCGGCATCACAAAGCTGTCAGATGCTCAGCGGGCACGCTTAAACTTGTGGTGAAAAAAAGTTTATCAACATTTCAGCCCAGAAGCCAATGTTTCTCACTTCCCATTTATTTTCTTCAATCTTTCTGGGTTCAGTACTTTGCTAGTAACCACATGTCCTCAGCCTATTTACGCAAGACTTCTACCATCGCACTACAATGATAGACAATACCAAAACAATATTGTGCACTGTTAGAGCTACATATTACGCAAGGACAGATCTGTTTTGGCGAACGAACGTGTTAGGACCTGTGAGCCAAAGGGCCTCGTCTGGTATGACTTCTTAATGACCCCCCAACTTGAAAAAAATTGCCTGGAACGGTGCACCTACCACAGGCAACCCAGTGTACCCTCACGGAGGGTCTAGTTTTAGGTACAGCTGTACCTATAAACATTATGTAAGTGCTCACCATTCCTCTTTAAACATGGATTTAAAAAGATTTGATCTCGATTTGCCACGACAAGAACAGTGGGTCTTCATTTTAAATTAGTTAATAATCACAAATTACCCCTAGTTCTACGTCCGTGTCTGCTCATGGAATATTTGTAACGTGAAAACAAAATGTTCATTGATGAAATCTAAGCAGATGCAGTAGGCCAGACCATTACTATCATTATTTGTTTTACATAGTGAAATGTGAGACTACACTTGATCTCACGAAATTAATCTAAAAATTTCTAATTTGCCTTTTACTGCCATTAACATACAGTAATTCCATCTGGTGCAACAGAACCATCACAAAAAATCGATCCACATTATTCCTACCTCACCACAGACTTTTTTTACACCGCCCTAAAATTATGCCATTGGTTTATGTATTTTGGGCATGAGATTGAAGCAATAAAAAATTTCAGTGCATACTAATTGTTACAATTTATGTGTAAAAAAACCCTGTAGCATTATGGAGTCAAACGAAAGTATGATTAAATTTCTTTGAAAAGCTTTCATCAAACCATGATAACTATTATGATGACGCATACCGAGAAACATGAGAAACATGAAATATTGTGCAAACGAACAGTCTTCTTTCAAATACGTATAAAATTATGTTATTAATAATTGTTGCCCTTCGCATTTTCGTTCGCTTCACCTTAAGTAAACATAGAGTTTTAACCCATTCAGCGTATTTTAACTTCTAAGTTCCTCCGCGAGTACATTAATAATGCTTCACTTCTAAAAAAGAACATAAAAAACTCGAAACGAATAAAATGTATTGATTTGCCGAATGCGTTGTATTACTTTCACTGCGCCATTACACAGCGGGTCGCGATAGTCGTGCGCAGTTTACATTGTCTAGTATGTGGTTTTACAATTTCAAAAAGCCTTAAACGTTTGACCTGTCCCATTACCGAAAAAAATCCCTAGAATATAAAGAATCTTACGCAAATATGCACAAGATTTTATGCTAATTAATCAACCTTCAATGATTTTATAAACAAATCGAAAATTGGAAAACTAAATTAAAATTGCTTACAGCTGTAAAACTTTTAAACTTTCTATGTAGATTGTTTGCTGTTCAAGTTTTAATATCACAGACAAAATGTTTGCGGTTTATACGAGACGATATTCATTAACCTACATTTGTTGCTTCTTTGCGGGGCATCGTTTGCGGTCAAACAAAAGCGATATCGACTCTCGATCCGAATAATTACGGTTTCACTATTCTTTGCTAATCCTATCCAACAGAGATCAGAGAGAAAGTAAAAGGTTTCTTAACCCGAGACCGGTATGGAATTCATTACATCCAACCAAATTATAGCTCAAGTCTCCGAATAACAAAGACAACTTGGCCTATAATCCATACATGAAGAGAATTCCTCGTGAATTAATCATAACTCTGATAGTCTTAGAAAAAGCCCAAGTAATGTCTCTTATAATTAGATTTTAAGGCCGTAGCCACCGAAAAAAAAAATTGCTTTGTGTGTAAGTTTCTGTTTAAATTGCATGGAGCGCTTTGCTAAAAATTGTTTGAAAACAATGCAAAATATAAAAAATCATTTTCGGCCATTTCTCTTTGTTTTCAAGTCCACCTGTTCTAAATTTGCTGATCGTAGTCGACGTTCAAAAACAGAGAAAAATAATATGAAACGGTAATTTGACAGTGTAATTTCCAAACTGCTTCGCGCGATCGAAAAGTACACTGTCGCGATCCTACAGGGACAAGTGCAAACATTTCGCGTGCCGTTTTCGACGAAGGCTGGGGTGCAATGCGCGACACAATGACTGTCTTTTCAAATTATTAAACAGAAAACGTTTAACTTGAATAATGGTTGGGAAATAAGTGGCCTAACTCACGCTACAAAAGGGTATTAAGAGCTGCTTTTGTATTCAATTCAAAGGTGTTTAGCATTTTTCCGAAAAAATATTATTATATTATTAAAAAAATTCTGACAACTGTGTTCTGCAACCTGTGAAAGAATCGTCATTGCCAAAATTAAAGACTGGTCGTCTTTTATGTCGACATAAAACATGCAAAATAAACACAAATCCAGATATTTCACATTATCTCTCTTCATGAAGATACGGCGCGCTATAAATCTACGTTTAAGGTACTTACCAAACATTCAAGGCAAGTTGAAGTAGCCGAATACGTGTGTCCGGTCCAATTCGTTCCGCAATCAATGCGCTCAAGTATTCCCTTAAAATCATTGTAGCTGTTGGAAGCGTTACTGTCGGCCTCTTGCAGATCAGTTGCTTGTTTTTGGCAAAATGTTTTGTTCCGAAAGAATTCAGCGCTTACAGTGCGATTTAAGGGAAAAGAAGAACAAAATTCCAAGCGGTAGTGTTTGTAGTTTTTGAACGAGTTGCTCATTTCGTCGCCTTGCCCTTGACTTGCGCTGCAATCTTCGCAAGCGCATGCCAGATGAGTCCAACATTTCGAAGTGTTTATTCGCATACCACAATAATTGTGAGCCTCACCAACACCCAATCTAGCGACCGTGACCAAGAGGTTTAAGATAAGAAGGGCGCAAAATGACGGAGGAGCCGGAGAGCGTAAAATAAAAGCGCTATCATTGAACGGCCGGTGGTGTTGTCTGCTCCATGTTATGGGGTCTTTTCCCGCGTATGTCTCCCGCATAAGCGATCCAATACATCGAGAATGTACAACACAGCTTTAAATACGACCAGAGCTTTTAAAACCTCTTGGTACCTTGGTGTGAATGATGCGAAGCCGTGAAAAATTGGAGCCTTGAAGAACGACGCGCTTCTCAATTGGGTTGCTGTAATTGACTAAGCTTAGACTTGTGTAATCTTTCTCAGGTCTAAAGGACGACGCTACCGGCGGATTAATTCCCTTCTCCGATCACAAGTGCCTTTTCGATGACCAACTTGCAAACAAAGTTGAAATGTAGCAAGCGGAAATAAAACGGGAAAATTTTCTTCCAAATTTGGGCTGTTACAACGCATGTGCTGTAATTGATTCCCCTGGGTATTGTAAAATATTCCTCCATCGTTGTAACGACATCGTAATTACAATAATTATTGAATTCTAAATAACTAAAATGCCCTGTAGGATTAACTTTATTTATATTTTTATTTGCTTCGATAACAATGACAAAAAATACAGTAAACTGAAAAATTGAAAGGACGGAATTCGATTGCATTAACGCATTACTAAAGCACAGGATTGCTTTACTGTTTTCTTCCTTTTCTCACATTAGTGGTCTTATCATTGTGATGGATCAGGGCCTCGGGGATAAATGCCTGATTTTAAAAAAAATCATCTTGCGCTGTCAAGCTGGTCACTGCGGAGATTCTTCTAGAACCCATGTTTTGAATGCCATCATATGCTAGTTGCTCCTCTCCTATCATTTGAAACCAGGCCTTTTGAAGAGAGAGGTGGGGTAAGGTTACATTGATAAGGGCATCCCCGCGTCCCCGTTCCTCGACACTAGTGACATTGGCATCCCCGGTGGCAATAGCCAAAACACTGATTGGTCATCCCTTGAAAGCCTGGTACAAAGGCCACCGAGGGCCTTTGCATTACATTGCATTAATATTCCTCATTACCTTCATTAAAGCGTCGCCGGTCAATTTAGTCTGCACTAACTTGGCGAACTGTCCCTTAGACTGTGTCATCCTCTTCACTTGATCTATTGGCATCTGTAACAGCTCTTATATCTTTATCCAGGGATCGTGATAATGCCTCCGCGTGGGTCTGGCAAATAACAGCTCCTTTGTTTATATAGCCGTGTTTTCAGTTCGGCCGGCATACGTGCCCAATGTATAATATTTGATGTGTTGTGCATAAGCGAAGTCTTGCAGAGGTGTGGTGTTTACAATCTTCTGAATGGCCTCATTTTTATACACAAGCTGGTACTCTCCTTCTTCCTTGTTACGTCTCTTCCATCCACCTCTGACCATACTTCGAAGACACTGGAACCGGCATACCTCCATTTTTTTCACTTCCTCTTCCTTCGGTAACCAAGCTTGCAGTCCATGTGTCAGGTGTGACCCAACACATGCTTCCGATCAGCTTACTCCGCGTCATCAAGTTTACATTAGGAAGCTTACGAAACGAGTACGACGACGGCCACGAGGAGTTCATTTAAAAATACAAGTTCACGTTATTCATATCACTACGAAACTATTTCATGTCGTTTCGCGTTAAAAATGTGTAGTAACTGTCGAGGAATTAAACTGGTGCTTATCCGAGTAAATACGGTATTACAAATATTTGTAATTGAGCGACTTTCGTATGACCTTGAAAAAGTGTTCCCAATTTGAGTTTCACGGACAATTGTTTGGCAAGATCAAAACAAAGCTTCTCCTTATTCCCGCCAAGGAAACTCATCGTGTGGGCAGTAAACATTTAAAATGACGTCAAAGCGAAATGCCGATCGCTTTCCAGAGAGTTCCATGGAGAGATGACGCTGGCATCCGCGTTTGCTAAGCCAATAAAAATTCGCCCTCGTTTGTTTTCGTTATTTTTCAAGGTCACGTGAAAGTCGTTCTATTGGCGTTGCGAATTTGTACTTACATGAAGATATCGATTATCACCATTACATTGATAATCCAGGCTAGGAGAAGTATGTAAAATATCAAAGACAAGTGAATATGGAACTCAGAAAAGATCCAAGTTCCAGGCAGGATTTAAGCCCACGACGCTTTTGGCCTAAACCACCAAGGATAAGGGTTATCTGTCGGCTTGCATCACACAGTCACATCAAATTAAATCAACACATTGGGATCATCACTTGGCTCAGAAATTGGCGCGCTAAGCAAATTTGTATTTTGCTTTCGCCATTAGGCTGAAAATGTCATTGAGCATTAAGGATAAAATTTCTTTTTTTACCCAAATGTTGTTGATTGATAATTAAGTCTCACAGGTGTTTCACTTCTTCATTTTCAGATACATTTCCTAGAATATGCTCACACCATCTGTCACAACAACTGAACCCAGATAGTACAATTCCCAATGAAGAACCCGGGCCAAACGTGTCTTGTCTCCTTTTATATTTTCCTTGAGCAAGCTTGGAACAGCTACATCAAATATGCTCAGCACTGCTTCGTCTTGACTTCCTCGTATTCTACGCTTAGGTGACATATTTCGTTTCTCAATCCTAGCTTTCGCAATTTTTGTTCGTATTATAGGCCTGGCCTGGGTTGCTCGAAGCATGGTTAGCGCTAACCAGGGTTAAATACCATGGAAACCTATAGGTTTTGATACCTCTTAACCAATGGTTAACGCTAACCAGGATTGAACTACGGTCTCTGGTCTTGAGCTGCAAAGATGAGGCCTTCTGTCTTCTTCTTCAACTCCCTGCACTTGTTATTTTGTTTTTAGCTAGAGCTGGAATGCATAAATTTAAGTTATAACGAACCAGCCAATGGGAGGGTAAGGTTTATCACTGCAATAAGTGTGCTGTTTTTTTACCTCGCGCGCGCCCATGAACGACTGTTTTTAGCGACGTTGGGTAAGAAAGCCTTAAGGCTAAATCTTGACAAAGTGTCGATGCATGGGCCTGCAAGGTGTCATGGCAACAACCGTCAAGGGGTGACAGCACAGTTTACCATGATGACCGCGGGCTGTGACAACGACTCCAGATTTATCTCAGTTAATAGTAACTTAGTACAGTTATATCCAGTAATCTCCAAGGCTGCTCAGAAGAGCAAAACGGATTTTTTTTTCCAAATTACTAAGTGTTCTTTAGATGCATACCACAAACCGCGCGACAAGATACGAGTGCAAAAAAACGGGCAAATGAGTGAAGACCTTAAGGGTAATGAACCGATCAAATCGAAACTTCAACATCCCCCCCCTCCCCGGGCAAACCACGGGCATTTGACTATCCTCTGTGCCCGGGGGGTGGGGAATTTGACCTTTGCCTGCGTGGGGTGGGAAAACTTGAACCGAAAGTGTCAGGTTTCAAATGATGTTTTTTTCGGGCGCCGAAGTCCCTAACATCTATAAAACACATGTTTGGACGAGATGGAAGAGTTTAAAGGAAGAGATGTAGCATTTGTGAGCGATTGGCTTACAAAAAGGGTCTTCAAAAGGTCTTTATTAAAGACGGCAGGAGCAGACGACGACTGTTCTTTAGTAGGGCATTTGAACACCATTTTGGCCCAAGGGGGCGGGAATTTGAACGATCCAATCTTCAAAAGTTCAAATGCCCGGGCTTTGGCCGGGGAGGGGGGGGGGGATGTTGAAGTTTCGAGTTGATCGGTGCAAAACGGTAACGCATATCCCAAGACTTTGTGCGTTTTCCTGTTGCAGGTTTGAATTAAAGGAAAAATGATGCTGTAAGGCTGCTGCATGAATTTATTAAAGACAGTATGGATTGCCCAAGATATCCTCCAAGGCACTATAGCTAATGCGTACCCATTACCGTGTTGATATAAGTTCACCGAGAAAACGAAGCAAATTTGTTGCTTGGGCAACACTCGCGGAGGCTGAAGCTGGAGTAAGATTAATTCGAAAGCGAAAATAATGCCTAAGAACTGTGGCAACAGTAAAATCGTGGTGCCCGATGTATCATTTTACATTGTAGCGGAACTAACTTTTTAATCGAAAATTTATGAATTACTAAATTCGCTTGAAGTATAGTCCCCACCCTTCCCCTACTATTTCTGTGAATTTGGGCGAGCCTAAACACACAGTCCCACCGACTTGAAAAATCAATCAATGGAGTCTCGTCACTTACGCCACTACGATAACATAAATAGTATTTAGATGCATACCCAAGCATTTGCTATCTATTTCTAGTTTCGTGAGTTTACGTTTCTACATTGCTAGACAAATGTCATAATGAAGTTGGAGAAAAGAGCAAGGGGAAGTTTCCTCGCCCTGGGGACGAGGTTGGGTTTCTGACCCTTATCAGTCGCTCGCCTCCCACAAGAACGTCATCCTGGGAAAGAAAAGAACATTTTTCTGTCTTCACTTTCTCAATCCTTTTCGGTAAGTTTCTGTACCTTGTAGTATGGCTTGATTGCGAGACAATTTTAAGTGGAAATCAAAGAGTTTTAGACACCTCATTAACACACTTTGAAATCAAAAGGTGTATGATCGATTTGCCTGTGATGTGTGTTAAACGTGCCTTAAGGAATGTGGGATACCATAGTTGCCAGGCAACGGACGGACGAAAGGACAACATTGAAATCGGGAGGTAAACAAACCGTCCGTCGTCTTTTTCATTTTTGCCAGCGTTTTACAGCCAACGATTAATCCCAACGGAATCTCCGTAAAAGGACAATTTGGCAAGAAAATGGAGCACAAAGCAAAAGATGGAAAATAGAAAAGGAGGACTAAATAAAAAGAATACCGAGCAAAAGGAAAAAAAGCTTGAGAGTAATTTAATTTAACCACTCCCCAAAGAGGCTTTTCCGGAGGAGCCTATGAAACAAAGGTTAATGATATCGGAACAGAACAATTGTTTAGAAAATCCTAACCGGCCAAGCAGACAGGTTAAACCAGAGACTACCACGAAAAACTCAGCTAGCGGCCAGGCACTTGAACCAATGAACATCAAATCTTGAGGCAAGCGCCCTCACCACTCGACCACGCTAAGTGTAAACAAAGCCATTCAAAGAGATTATGACTGTGAATTGAAGGAAGCTACACCCTCCCTCCCTCCTTTCCTCATGGGCCCGAGGATAAGTAAGTAAGTAAGTACACCCTCCCGATCACAAGAGACATTAACATCGTCTGTTAGCAAGAGTGTCCTCAACTGATGTACATCATTTCCTCAGAGAAAACAACAAATGAGAGCTTTCCTGAAAACTTTCCTGCCGAGGTTTGTTCATTTTATAAGCCAATTAAGGCCTAGTTTATACGTCGCGCTATCATCGAATTTAATTCAGACGAATTTAATTCCAGGTCCTACTTTAAAATAAATTCGACGATAAAGCCACGTCTAAAACGATTTCAATTCGTCTGTTAAATTAAACTCGTCCTAGACGCTTTATCCATCTAAGAAGACGGATAAAATATCTTTATAGCGTGATCAGTTTATCCGTCGCACCAACGTCGCGTCGAATGAAATGCATACATTATTTTCGTACATTATTAATTTATACCTCTGACCAGGTATATTGCATTCCGGCTGAGAAATAAATTCGACCATAATTCGCAGTAGTGTAGCAGCTAATTCGACCCATTAATTTCGACGCGTAAAACCACGGTACAATTAATGTCGACTGAAGGATGAATTTAATTGGAATTAAATTCGACGATAGCGCGACGTATAAACTAGGCCTAACGCAAATTTCCCCGTCAAAGATCAAATATGCATAGTAAAATAACTAAAATAAAAAATGAATGTTAAAATTACCAGGTCTAAGGAAACGATCACTTCAGTGGAAGTAACAGTTCCCTATCACCGATGAGCTCCTGCCGCGATTGTGGTTTGGTTTTATGTTTTGCCACAACCGGGATGCAGTGAATTGGGTGTCCAGTAGGGTTAGATAGTAAGGAAAGAGAAAAAATGCGTGCGAAAAATGAGTGGGGGCTTGGGTCGAGGCGAGGCGAGGCGAGGCGAGCCCCTGCTCGCTTTTCCCAAGCCAACACGATCTCTTCCTCAAATGAAGGATTATCCTTCATTGTCACTTTGCCTTAAATTAAGTATTATCCTCCATTTTGACCACTCTGTCCCAGGACTTGTGGTAGCAAATAAAAGAAAAAAGTAAAAGCAGCCCCTGGACAGGATTTGAACCCGGAGCACCCACTTCGAAAGTACTGTTTTTATCCACTTAACCACTTAGATCAATTGACTAGAAAATGTGCCAATTATTTACCAAACCTAATTAGTATATATAAAATCATTGCTGAATAATGGTTAAGTCTAGCTTTCTCTTGAAGTTTGGTAACCAACATTTTTCACTGTGTAAGCTTGCTTCTTAGCGGGTGTTAATACACGTTTACAGAGGCACTTTTTGAAGAAAAAATTATTGACATTAATTAAAAATGACATCCTCTCAGTTAGTGATGTGGTAGTCTAGCGGTTAAGTGAAGGGGTTATTAATTACATATTCCCAGGTTCGAGTCCTGCGAGTCCAGACATTAGGGTTCTGCTTTTAAGAGAAATATGTTCATTTCCCATGATCCCTATCAAGCTTTCAGTGTCCAAAATGAATGATAATACTTCATTTGGAAGAAAGTGACAATGAAGAATAATCCTTCAATTGAGGGAGAGACTTAGTCCCAAGCAGTTGCTTTCGTTTTCCCGATTATCTGGGAGCCTGGAACAGGCTAGGTGTCCAGGGAACGAGGCTGAGAACCTGATCGGAAAGAAGTATACAATTCCGCAATTTTAATAACGATTCACTTATAAAATAAAATTCTTTTAAGGATAAATTTATAACAGATTCAACAACAATAACAAGAAGAGTGAGGTAAATCGAAAATAAAGCCCTTTGCTCAAAACTATCAAGGGTTGCGAGTTGCTACCCAGGTTATTTATTTTGACGTCCCGTAAAAATTGTATCCAATTTTCTAGGGAATTTAATCAAATTGTTTACTTTGTTGCAGCAAATCAGTGCAGCGCCTGGTCACGTGTGAACTCTTAATATCGAAGCTGATTCATACCATATTTGGAAAATGATCTCCAAAGTAATCATCCAATTAAAATGCTCCATCATTTTCATTTTTCAATCACCGTGTGAATGTTTCGATTTCCAAATATGGTACTAAACGAATGGATATTTGAACGCCGGGAGAGCCCCCCTAGCACTGGCCTATCATCTCAAAACGTGTGAATCACTAGCACCTTGACTTTGTGCTTCCTTCGGAAAGGGACGAAAGGGATGCAACACTTTGTTTTTGCTATTTTGTCTACAAGAATAATATATAAAAGGCAAACAACTTGAATTGAAAACTGTGGTATGTCAAGCCTGAAAAACAGTTTGAACTAAAATGGAAACAAATTGTTCTTTCAACTAATAATAAATCGAGATAATTGAGTCTATTTTACACGTAACACAAACAAAAAGAAACCTGATAAAATTGCTCGTTCGTCAGCGAATTTAAAACCTAAAGTAAACGATGCCACCATAAATAAAGTAACAAAAAGCTCCAAGTTGATTCAGACAAAAATATAATTAAAGCATATAAAGATTTTGTGATTTTAAGCTTTCAATCGACGGCGATCTCTAACGTCTTAGAAGAAGTTCTTCCCTTTATTTAAACAGAGGAAAAAACCGATGACCAAATTGAGGAAAATGCCGAAAAGGAATTCAAGAGAGAAATCTTACTTAAGGAGTTAAAAACAAATTGCCATTACCCATAACCATAACCCAATAAATTCGACTTACAATTACCTTTAAAAACAGGTTAGTAATTAAAAAAATGGTCTGTTAACCGCTGTAGCTTGCTTTCAAGTAAAAAACATTGATTAAATAAAATTGTTAGCAAAGATACTGATCAGCAAGCAATGACACTGTATGCTATTCCTATACAGTCTTTCCATACAACGACATTACATGAATGGACTCTTTTGAAATCCCAGAAGTTTTGATCTCTATCGTTTATGGCCTTGGCCCATCAGTCTACTGTGTTATCCAAATGTAGAAAACGGGTCCTGCAAAATTATGGCCAATCAGTTTGAGCCTGATTACCACAACGCCTCTGATTGGTCTGCAACCTATATTGCTCGTGCTTACAGCGATTACCTGTTACACACACGCCTCAACGTTTTTCATATTTGGTTGGACGTCACGTGACGAATTCGACTGCCGCCAAGTGAACTGGACCATATTGTCATGGAAAAATTTGATTGAAGTCCACTCAAATTTAGTTTCGCAAAACGAAAAAAAAGTCGTTGGGGGCGGGTGTGACTGCTAACCGCCGTAACGCTCATGGATTGAGCAAGGAACACAATACCGTCACGTTTTCTCCAGCAAAAAATAGATATTAAATACTGAAAAATGATGGACCGCATTTCATCGCAGATCGAGACTTCTGTGTTACGGACTTCTGGAAATACTAAATCCAACTTGATGAAGAGGCTTGGAAAATACGGATCATTGTATTCTCCTTGTTCTGTCCGCCATAGGTCAAGCTAAATTTCAATATAACGAAAGTGCCTCATTCGTTTCTTCGTTTTCTACAACACCACCGGACCATGGTAAGAAGAGGACAAGAACTAACATATAACAGATTATAACAAATAACTGTGTACCCTCTTCATTTTGTTAATCCGCGGCGCAATTATTTTCCGTGTGGCGTGACAAAATATGGCTTTTTCAATAGGATGTTTGAGTGCTGGACGGCAACCGGAAGTGGACAATTGCCATTCCCCAAATTTTTAAACTAAAAATTCCCTCTTTAAGACACTTTGCAATGCAACTGTTATAGTACAACAAAAAACACGTCCCCCCCCCCCGGTGGTTTGGGGGGTTGTTGTGCCTGTCCGGCCCTGTTCGGTCGGAAAATGTAACGCCACGTGGCTTGTCTATCATTGTGATGCAAGGATCCTACAGGTACCATCCAGGTCCCATTGAATCCTAAGCCGAGGAAATTAAAAAGTGCGTCCACGAAATAGCGTTTACCTAAGAGTTAGTACGCGTTTGCGTGACATTCCAATGACGCAATATATTTTAGTCTGTTCTCACGCATCGACACACAACAGCATAAAGACTACAAAGT
>NC_090895.1:44903833-44913833 GCF_036669925.1 Montipora capricornis | reverse complement strand
AGAATAAAAACAGTTTACATTAAAGGGGAAGTAACACGGCTTGGAAGGAGTCATGATATGTTCTCACAATTATTCTTCATGTGCCGTATTTACCCGTGTATAAGTTGACCTTTAATGACCTCAAAAGAAGCTCCAAAAGAAGCTCCAAAAATCGCCCTCGACTTATACACAGGTCAAAGATTTAGAGCCAAGTTCCAGCTAAATAATTTATTTCAAAAAAATAGTGTAACTGTGTTGTCTTGGGCATAATGATTCTCTGTGCTTAAAAGAGTAGCACAGGTTGCTGTCTTTGTGGAGCGGCAAAACTTCACCTCTGCAATTCGTCATGTTGTTCGATACTATTTGACTTCAAATAGAAATATTTTAAGCAAATATAGACATGACATACTAGGATAAAATTATGAAATGATAAGTAGAGAATGCATTCAAATCAGGACCTAAAAGATTTATCGCCAGATAGCTTTTGACGAAGAAGATTCTGAAAGGCTTTCTGAGATTTTTCGAATTTTTGAAATTTCATGATACACGAAATCATGCCAGGTGTGTGTTTCGTCTAGGATGAAAATGGGCCTTTAGCCACTAACAATAAATTTCTCAGTGAAAAGGTAAATACAAAGCCTCAGTTATTCTACTTATAGTTAAGGTACATTTTCTTTGCACTGTTCTTACTTTTTTAGGAGAGCTTTTCAGGTGTTCCTTGTTACAATATAATCCTGAACCCTTTACATCCCTCGGGCGTGTTTCCATGCTCTGTATTGCTTTAGAGACATGTCATTCTGAGATTAAAAATTTGGGGCACAGATGCCATGCTGTTGTATAGTATGAACAAAGGACTGAAGTAGTCTCTTATTCTACTTTCTTTCGAAGGGTGCTGATACTGAAGGTTGGAGATGTAGGCAATAAAGTCAAAGAGAAGAAGATAAAGATGAAGCTCGAGGAAGTGGAAGGATGATGTTCAAAGTATAGGCAAGAGGACATAATTATGTCAGCTTCAAGGTGAGATGAATTTTGACTTAAAGCAGCAGACTTAACTTTTTGGGGGTTAAGATTCAGTGAAAAGGGTGTTTTGATCAAGTTTTTTATTGATTTTGTTTGTCTTTCCCAAAAGCATTCTTCAGTCTGATGATAGTCTGATGGACTATCTGGAAAAAAATGTATTTGGGCAGGCTTCCCTGAGCTAAGCATCAAACAAAACTTGTCAGAGGCTATGGCCACCCAAAAAATAAACTTAATATGTTTTATGAAAATAATGTTACTCCATCATGCATATGTTGCAGTTAACTTTTGTTTTTCTAACTAGTTGATTGTATTTTTAACTAGGTAAATTTTCCGAAAGCCTGGGGAAAATATTTCTCTCGTGTCCTATTAAAGATGAACACATTTTAGTGAACTAAGGGTCAAATGCTGAGCTTAGTGATTTGGGTTACTGAGCACTCATTTTGAATGGTTAGCTTTCTTGCAAGGCTTAGTAGGGACTTAGGAATTAGGGTTAAGCTTTCAATTTAGTGATAAAGGGTTAGACACTGTCTTTTTTGAAACAGTAAGCAAATTTCCAGGAGGTGTATGACAACTGCAGACCACATACAGCAGACTGTCTACAAATATTGCTGATAAACAGTATTTAAGTCTAAGCACCCATTTGATTTGCGCTGATAAGCGGTATTAATTTTAAGTCGAAGCACCCGTTTTAAAATGGTTAGCTCTCAATGACTGTGGCTTGGGGTTAGTCTGCAAGTGTCAGGTGTCTGTCAAGTGTTCCAGCTAGGTAAGGGATTGGCACGCATTGTAGTGATTGGAGTAATCACTTATTTAAAGTGTTTAGTCTAAAACAACCATTGTCGTGGTCACTGGATTAAGACTATTGGATTGTAGTGATGTTAAGGAAAGCATGACACTTACTAGCTAACGTGACCTGGCGAACTATAAGTAGATCAGTTACTCGCCTGATACGAATCGGAAGTACATTTGTATTGTTGCTCAATCAAACGTGCAAATATGCTGTTTACGTGTTGCATACACAGCCAAAGTATTACGTCGTGGGAACTACACGTAGTCCTTTCTTCTTCTAGGATTTCATGTAGGATTCTAAATGCCTAGTTCCTCAGGATTTACGTATGTATCGATATGTAAGTAAGGCGTTATGCTCACGTACTAATTAGGATTACTAGGACGGAAGCATCGTATACTCCCTCACATATTTAATCACGTTTAGCTAACTACTATTATGTATATAAGTACTTTGATTTAACTATTAAAGCAGAATGTAATCAAGTCTTGAGTGTGTTCAAGTCTAGTCTATTGGACTCTGTGTGAGCCGGTAACCCCCGAAGACCGACCAAGTCTAACTACAACAAGTAGCGTTGACACCTATGCTAATTTGGCCACGTCGTTACCAACACTTTACAACAGGTTCATGGTTATTGGAAGTAAAGCATTCTTTCACTTGTTGGATAAAGGGGTTAGATTGTAAAGTGAGTTGATATGGAAAATTGACAACTGTAAAGAAATTTGAAAGCTTTAGCCCTTCCTCGGAGCTAAACCCTTTTCTGTCTTTCACATAGTAGGACTACTTTTTGTAATGAAAAAAACAGTGATATTAATGACTGGGGCGGATCCAGGTTTTGACGAAGGGGGGTTCGGATAAACGCCCGCCGAAGGCGGTAGCCCCTAGGGGGGTCCGGGGGCATGCTCACCCGGAAAATTTTTAATTTTAGGGCCTCTGAAATGCGATTTCCAGCGTCTTCAGGGGCAATTTGAAGTGGTTTAATTGGTCAAAAGACTCATTATCTTCGCTGGTCTCTGATCTAGGGAAGAAAATTATGATATTTCAGTTTTAAATTGATTGGTGAAACAACTCTCGAGAAATCAGCACTGTCGGCTTGCTAGAATTAAGCGTACTCGTGTAATAAACTAATCTATTAATGCTTACCTTGCTGATGACGGTCCGAAAAACCGGTGAATTTGTGGCTGCTTTGTCCTCTTCGACATATTAAATCGTGAGTTGACGTTGAGGAACGTTGAAGTAAATTTTCTCTTTAAAATACTCCTGGCGCAATCTTTGACTCACTGAAAGAACGATCCACAACTCTGATTTCCAAAGAACGGCGTGGCTTTACGCAATGCCGGAATTGGAACGATTGGCAGATTTGGCATAAACTGTCAGTTTTGGCGGGACGTGTAAGCGTTAATAAGCAGTAATTTTATAGCTCAAGCGGACGTTCTAGAGGCCATTTTCAACTAGGCACAAATTTGTCTTGTTTTTATTGGTGTTTTCGCGTACAAAGACACAAAGAAATATCATTTTCAAAAGATATATTTATTAGCTGAGTTGGTTCACTACTTTTTTAACCACGCGTTTGATATACGTTTTTACGTTCAGTTTAGGGGGTTCATCCGAACCACCCGAACCACCCCTAGATCTGCCCCAGAATGATGCCTTTGTCAGTTTAACTTGTTTAATACAACAACAACAACAACAACCTTTATTCACACTATTCAAGAAGAATAAAAAAGAAGAAAAAAAAGAAACTATAGAAAACAATATAATAGAAGGTATATAATTGTGCTTACATTTTATGAGTTAGCGTGCAACAGCCAAAGTAGCAAAGCTTTTGAGTTGGCTGCTGCTTACTTATAACTAAAGAATGGAACGAAGGAGACAAATAATAATTAAGACTAAACTAATTCACAAGGCAAAAAGTGTTATGAAAACGGAATGGAGATGTTACATTAAAAATTACTCACAGAAAAGTCAGAAAACAATAATAGATATGATTACAGAGTGAAATTTAGTTGGAAATGCAAAACTATGACTGACATTTGACATTATAAATATTAATTTGTCTCTCAAATTTTCACCTTACAAGAGCAGTATACAACTACCGGAAAGTAACTACATTACAATAACGTTTAAATGGTATTATTTTGTACTGTTACCATTTTATCGATCGATCTCTATCAAAGAGAGGAATGTTGGAGCTGCCATTGTTAGTTGAGCATTTTCTAAGCATGGAATAAGCACATTTTGGCGACTGTGTTAACAACTTTCTGGTTGATTTCTGCACGATTTCCTGAAGCCATTTTTTCATACTTGTGTCCTCTGTGAGAAATTCAACTGTGTACTTGTTACTTGTTTCAGCTCAGATCGATACTCCTTTCCTGAAAGGCAGAGTTGCTTCTTTGTTTTTTCTTTCAAAAAATGTTTGACCTTGCTGTAAAAATCATATTAAAAATACCAATTTATAGGATAGGAGAGCTTCGACCACTAGTTTCAGTTCTTGTTTGGGTTCAATGTGTTAGCCATTTGATCGAAACTGCAATATCGTGCTTCTCTTTTCCCAGGGAAAATCGAAGACAGATTGGCATCATAATCTGACAAGAAGTAATTAATTAACTTGTGAAAAAAATCTGACAGCAGTTCCTTGTCAATGGGCCAATCTGAATGTCCCATTGCTGGGAGATTCTGAATGCGTTGGTTACAGAGGATCATGCAGTCCCTACATGTGTATCTTCCCTTGGCTTGCTTGCGTGACCAAAGCGGGCAATTCGGCTAACTCAGAAGGGGCAATTAAGCAGTCTATTTGTATTTATAAACATTACACATGAATTTTTTAATTACATTTTACGCTATGCTTTATATATAAGGAAATGCCGAGCAGCTATAGATAACTGTGAGGTTTTCTTGCTAGCTGCTAGTTCATTGTTATTTTTGAAGTGCTAGACATCATGAACACGTAACACACAACATAATCAAACAAAAGAAATAAATACTCACATAAGACAAAAGAACAACAAAACAAATGGCAGAAGGAGAACTAAGACAACACAGTGTTGTTGAGTAAATGAAGTGAAAAAACGATTTCATATGTTCATTATGTGAATTGTTCAGTCAACAAGTTTTTTTTTTAGTGTTTTAGTATAATTATAGCTTGGAAGGTTTTTGATATGGTTAGGAAGCTGTTTTCACAATTTATTCTCCAAAGCCACAGTTGTTTGCTTTCCTATGTTTGTTCTGAAACATGCTGAATTCAATTTGTGAGTAAAACTAAGAAGCTGCACTATATACTGTAGATGTTAATAACAGTAAGTAGATGCAATTGTCTGTATCTGGGCCATAAAGAGTGGCAAAGAACAATATGGTTTTGTTTTGTTTGGATTTTCTTAATATGGCTCTCATTGGTACTGCCCTAGGAGATTATTGCATGTGATATACAGGGATATATCAGCTTATAGTAAAGTTGTTTTAGTAGATGGAATGAAACATAGTGCATAAGCTTACAGTACCATGCAAAAGTAAGTTGACAGTCTCGACTCAATCCTCGCGAGAATCGAGGATTGAGACTTGATTCACTCGAAATCAAACTCGATCCTCGACACTCGATTCTCGCAAAATCACTGACACAAAACATTGTCATTTATTCATACTCGATTCAACTTTTGCGAAAGCGTTACTTTTCGATCAAATAACAACAGGAACTGTTTAATGAGAGAACGAGATAACGGCTATGATTCCTGTGAGTCTTCTCTTCAAAACTACCATCTTATGTCGTGGATTAAAATATAAAAGCAGAACAGTGAGCTTTACTGCACGATTGATTTTATTGTGAATCAAATGTAAATTTCCAATGTAAACGTTGAGAAATATTTGCATACCGCACGCCCAACCAAGTAAGGCAACGATTCATGTATTTTTTCATCTCTTCGTAAATGAAATGATCTGAAGGAAAAATATAGATGGTCGCATCTCGGTGCTAGACTTTTTCACCGGCATCAGGTTTTATTCTTTGAAAACAACAAGTGTTGCGAGGGAACAGAGAATGGCATCATCGCAGTGACCACCCCTGAATGCCTCTAATTTGCCCAGCAGTATGGTGTGATTGACTTTATTGAAGGCCTTGGCAAAATCTAAAAATACCCCCCATGTGAATAAATAATTATTATTGTCTATTGATTGTTTAAAAATTGTCTGCAATAGCTGGCTTTGTTGATCTGCCCTTCCTAAAACCAAACTGGTATTGATATGAGATGTCATATTTTTCAACATAGATTGTTAGCTGTTTGTAAACCAGCTTTTCAAAGATCTGGGCAAACATGGACAGTACTGAAATAGGGCAAAAGTTAGACGGTTTAGTAATATCAGCCCCTTTATCCACTGGGATCACTTAAAAGGTTTTTAGGATGCTAGGGACAACACCTTGCTCTGTGGGCAGGTTATAAACTGCAGCCATTGCCTCATAAATGTAATTGCTGTCACAGTTGGTCTAGCGTGACAGCCATATACAGACATATACAGGCATGCGTGCCCTTTGCATTTAGTAATATTTTCGCTCACTTGAATTCATGGCAATTAAAGATGATTTTCGAGGAAACTCATACCGGTACTTGTTTCTGAAGTCCATTCCTTGACAATGGCAAGCCAGCTTAATACACTGATTTGTCAGTTCTTAGGTTTATGATTACATCACACACTTCATACAGAAGATTATATGTCTAAACATGAAGCTATTGGGGAAATTTATAGTTATGAATCTAATAAGACTAGAGTTGTTATGAAGTGTTAAATGAGCAGCGATAATGTATTTTTGTGCAGTTTATGAATGTGCGGGAAAAGCAGATGTTAACAAAATAAAATTGGGGCAATCACTCATTTTTAAGCGGGCCTATGCTCCAATGGGGGCCATAAGGATTCATGACTGAAATAATATTTGCCAAAAAGCTTTAAGGAGGCTAAACTAGTTTCAATGTCTTATTAGAAGGATTAACTCTAATACTGTTCTGTGTAACAGCAATGTTATGGTACCAAATGGTTTAACAAGATACGCTTATTAATGTGACGTAACAGGTTGCCATGGCAATACATTTTATATTTAAGCTCTTATTCTGGAAAGTGATTCGCAGGCTAAGATAACTCTCTTTGCTGCGGATTTAGAGCCATTTTAAAATTCTCTAGTTGTAAAGTTGGCCATAAATCTGCGTCAGAGAGTTTTGTCTGAGTCTACTAATGTTCTTAGGAACTACCGACTGAGCAGAATGCTCAAAAGGAACCACCCAAGTGTGCTGAATCCTTTGTGAAATTTGTTTTACAATGAGATACAAAAGTGAACAAGTTTGTACCAGCTACACATTATGGCATTTATTTGAAATGGTCTACCACAGCTTTTCACTGAGAAAATAATATGATATCATATTTCTTGCTGTTGCGATGGTAGACTGTGCTTGGATGGTAGACCATTGGTAAATGGAATAGACGGTATGTACAGGATTTCTAACAGTGTGAACTTTATTATAAAAACATCTTGTAGTGTATTGGATTAAGTAGAAAAGAAAGTACATGTAGTTGAATTGTGCTGTTTCCTGGAGGGATGAGATTTTCAACTGTAATGCCGTCATTGCCGTTGACGGCACCTAGGAACATGATAAATAATATTGTGTTGCATAATATGAGCCATGTGTAACTTTCGGAGCATGAGATCTGCAGTGGTTTATACTTTGCTCGCTTTAATTGTTTGGTACAGCGTCTGCTGTTAATAGCGATGAGAAGTCCAAACATGTGAACATCAATGTTAATAATATCCTTTTGTGTTGAGTGCAATGTGCTTTGCACTTTGCATGCAAACTTCTGAAATGTTTTAGAGCTTATATGATATCTAATGATTGTTTCTTAACTGCCTGCTTTTCTACATTGAAAATATTCCATGTAGGATTCAAATCTGGACTTGCAAAATTATTGGAATTAATCAGACAACAAGTTGCAAAATTAGTGGAGACACTTCACCTTCTTGGGGCGTTATTAACCCCCCCCCCCCCCCCCCCATCAATGTTGCTAGCAATACAAAAAAATGCTGAAAACTTAGACAGTCAATATTGAAAGGGAGGGGGGAAGTGGGAAAGGTTGGAACTGTTGATACGGTGGGTATTGGTAGCTAGAAAAGCTGTTTTTTATGGGAGTTTTTCACCAATTTTGCAACCTGTTGTAGCATTTCCATACATAGAGCATTAATTTTACATACATTAACATAGATAGAGCAAGAACCTTTAAGAGGACATGAAACATAAGGAAGTAGTAATGATAAACTGTTGCTAGAGTGTTATTAATGATAACTGGTAATTTTTAAGATAAACATTGAGACATCTACATAATCATCCTCATCACCAAGCACTGCGAGCAAAAATTGGTGAATTTTGTCTTTGAAAGGTTTTTTCTTAAGTTTGTGCAAGTCAGGCTTTGGGCAATTCCATAGTTTACATGTAGCTCCAAAAATGGAAAGTGAATTTAGTTGAATACTCAGTCTTGATTTATTAACATATAAGTTACCAACATCAGAAAATCTATTGCTATATAAATGAATGTCAGATGAACAGGTGAAAAGATGACAGATATTCTGAGGCGCAGAATTGGGAGATATGTCATGCATAAGAGAACCTGTTTCAAAATAAAGCATATTGAGGAGTAAAACATTAGCAGAGACATACTAAGGAATAGCAAAGAACATTAGCCGAAGAGCTCATTTTGTAAAATAAAGATCTTCCTCAAATAAACCTGTGCAGCTTGACCCCAGGCAGCAATTAGAACTATAGTTTAAGTATATGGGGAAAGTAGAGAACCGTCAGTTCAGATTGAAGTATTGGAAAGGACAGAGTGCCTTGACTGTGCAATAATTCCAACAACTCTGCCAATTTTAGAGGTAATATAATCAATATGATACTTCCATGTTGAGTTTTTATCGATGAGCACTCCCAGGAACTTTACATGATCTTCGCATTCAAGAGATGTATTACTATTTGAGGCATTAATTATTCTTATTCTTACTCTTCTTCTTATTATTATTATTATTATTTATTTTGCTTGGACTACTTACATTACGAACACTACTTACTGTTTACAATTTTGAAACTACTTACAATAGAGTACTAACGTTATTGCAATATAATCACTACTTAGTGATGGTATTTACACTGTTTACAATGCAGTATTTACACAGTTTATAATACTAATACTAATTAACAACTGCCTCACAAAGTGGAGGTTGGGTGCCTGAGACATCCAGGAACTTCCACTATTGGCAGCCAGCTCCCAGATGGAGACCGCTTCCATGGCTGGCAAATCCAGGCAACCCAGCCATGAGCCCCCATGTGGAGGGAGAAAGCAGGCACCCGTCACACTGATAAACAGTGGAGAGAAAGGGAGGGACAGGGGAGGGGAGACAGCCTCCAAGGAATCCCCATGCTCAGGAAAACACTAACGCTCAGAAAACGCTGACTAAAACGCCAACAAAACTGCTACAACGCCCTATGGACCAAGAACACGAAGAATCATGGCACATGCGCATATCTAACAAACTGCTGACCGCGAAGGTAAAACTTGTGCTCCTAGTTGTTAACTCCGTTAAATTGCATTTAACTGCATTTAATTACGGGATGCATAAAATACAATAGAATTACTCAGACAAACAAGACATAAAATGTAATTACTAACTACAGGAACTGACCTACTGACTTACTTAAAATGTCAAGACATTTACTCAGGTTAAGAAATTGGACCACTTTTTAACAAAAGCAGAGGCACTGTTATCTATCCTTCTATTAATCTGATAGTTACGCTTTTTGGTCAGCTTATTTGCATGTAATGAGTCACAGACTATCTGCAAGTCGATGTTGATTACACTTTCCAGTGACCTCAAATTCTTGTCAGCATACAGCAGGTTTGTATCATCGTCAAATAAAATTATAATAAGAAAGCTTTGCAGAAGAATTATCCTTGTGGACCCTCTGTTAGCATAATTTATTTCTTTTAGACGAAATTTGATTATCAATTTGATTGGTTTGAACACGTGCCATTTAAGTGGGATGAAAACTAATCGTTTACCAGGTCTCTTATACCGTAATGAGATAGTTTACTGAGGAGAATTGAATGATCCACAGTATCAAGAGCCTCTTTAAAGTCAAGGAAAATAACACAAGTGAATAATTTGTTATCCATATTTCTTTGAATAGAATAAAC
>NC_090895.1:44881333-44898833 GCF_036669925.1 Montipora capricornis | reverse complement strand
CGTGGAAACTCTACACAAAACATGGTTGCCACAGGTTGGGAAATGATCCAAGGAAACTCTACGACATGTGACGACAACGCCCTTCAGATTGAAGTACGACTACAAGTTCTCAGTTCTGAGTACGCGCATTTCAAGAAATTTCTTCTTTAAACGTAATGGGTGTGTACCCACTACAGAAAACTCGTATTCGTACTCCAATGTGTAGGTCGTTAATATAACAGACTGTGATGAGATTTACGCAAGGTCTGAACAATGATTATTTTGGGAACGTAAAGTTGTACTATGACTGGAATTTGGTTTTATCAACGGAGTTGATTATGTCAATTGACCACCATACAGAGATTCTAAAAGCTGTCGTTTCGAGCGTTAGCCCTTCGTCACAGCGAATCGAGGAATAGCCCACTTTGGAAAATACCATAATACTCTTTGTTTGTCCCCCCAAATTTTGCATAAGCATTGTTTTTGTTTTCTCTTGGGACCAGTGTAAGTCCCAAGAGAAACTGGTAACAATGCTCATTCAAATTTTGGGGGACAAACAAAGAGTATTATGGTATTTTCCGAAGAGGGAGCTACGCTATTGGTGGTAACATGGCAACGTGAAAAATAGGACTACATTAGTTAAATGAAAAGCGTTCGTTAATACCGTGGGTGCCCTTAATCCCCACGGTATTAACGAACGCATTCCAATTTTTCACGTTGCCCCTACTAAACACAAGCCATAATTCCTCTATTCGCTGTGACGAAGGGCTAACGCTCGAAACGTCAGCCTTTAGAATCTCAGTAAGGTGGTCAATTTACAATGTTAACTCCGATGATAAAACCAAACTTTTGTATACTTCTACCCCACCGACGAGGTTTGCATTAGACTTAAGTCCTCTTGTGGCAGCTATGTCTATTAAAGTGCTACTACGATCAAAAATCACTTATCTAGTTTTTCTTCACATTTCGAACGTCCTAGCGTTAAAATTTTTTCAGTAATTTCAAGAAAGATTTAGCACTTTAAGTCGATTGTGGAATTCTAAGCTTTTTCTTTCATATTCGAAAGTAGTTATTCCCTGGTTGTGACGCTTAGGCCCGTTTTAAACGTCGTATTTTACATGTGCCGAATATAACGCAAATGAACCAAAACAATAAATTGTTCTCTTTTGCAATTAGATTCGGTACATTTAAAATGCAACGTTTATAAGTGATTCAGTTTTTTTTCAAACAAAGAATAAGTTGTAGGCCCTGTTTAAATGTAGTGCTAATGAGGAAAATCTATTGTTCATTTGCACATGAAAAGGGCCCTTAAAAATGTTTGTGTAGTAAAATAAAGGTAGACAGAGAGAGTTACACACGTGTAAGAATAACTTTTTATTTTGAATAAAGAATTTTGTACACGAAGAGTTGTTTTAATAATTAAAAATTTATTATCTAGTGCGTAGAAACTAAGTCTTTTGGCGGGAAAATTTTACAAATTTGCACAGCCCTTCCCCTGAACGTTTTGTTCTCACAAAAATTTTGTAGAGTTCCCCCTTTAAATTCTGGGGTACAAATAACTTTCCACCAGGGGAATTAATGGTTACGGACAAATTTTTCAGAAAAAATGAATATTTGAATCGCTTGTTTTTCTTTTAATTTTCCTTTGTGCCGCCATGTTGAATAACTGTGACGTTGGGCATGCCTGGGTCAACCTGCATGTCACAATATTCAACATGGCGGCACCAGGGAAAATTAAAAGAAAAAAAGCGATTCAAAAATTCATTTTTTTCTGATACTTACAATTTGCCCGCTATCAGTATTTCCCCCGGTTTAAAGTTATTTTTGTAATACCAAAGGCCCAGTAATACGGGCAACATTTTTCATGCAACTTGTCGCGTTGAGATGGTTTGTTGCGCGTATTACTACCTTCTTGCGCAACAAATTTTCACATTGCAAAACGTAAAGGCGACGTCTACTTTTTGCAACACAAAAGTTTGTTGCGCAAGAAGGTGGTAGAACGCGCAACAAACCATCTGAACTTGCATCGCAATATTGTTACACGAAAAATGTTGCCCGTATTACTGGGCCTTTAAATACCTTATAGTACCTGCTTTTACAAAGTTAAATCAGCTTTGAAACTTGTTGAAAAATACAACATGGCGTGAGTGGATTTCAAAATTAATTCAAAAGTGTAATAGAGAGGTCTTAAGAAGACGTTTGCACCACACCAAATTGTATTAAACAACGCAAGCTTACAAAGTTCAATTTGCTTTGCAAAAGCTACTCCAAGCAACATAGCAGTAGGTGAAAAGGTTTCGAAGTATTTGAATTTTAAATGCATAAACGCCTGAAATATTTTTGTATTTCCCTTATTTCGTGAAGTAAACAGAGCTTATCTTCTGCTAAAAACCACCGCAAGTAATACTCAAAGAATCAAGGCAATGAAAGATGAAAGAGTACTTTTAGTCTCTCCGCTTTCATCCAAGTGCCCTTACTTTTTCAGCAACGACCTTCGACAGTTTTTTGCAGAAGTAAAGTACCGCTATTCTTTTTTCAAACTTGACGAAATAACTGAATACTGAAAAAAACTTGCGTTTATGCTTACAGCCTTTCGAAGTTTGCCAAACACTCGATTGACGAAAGTTTATGCATTTATTAAGAGCAGAGGACTGTTAACGTCGAGTGAAATTTTTGGATTTAATGGTCAACCGTTACTTATGGTCAAGACTCTCATGACACCTTAGGCCAGAACGAGGAGAAAACGACGTCACTCGTTTAAAATTACAGTTGTGATCCATCTAATTAAGTGTGCAAAACACGTGTTTCACAGTTAGAGAATAAAACTCGTATATTGCATACTAAGTTAGTCGTGAATACACGAACTGCAACCTTAATCTGGTAATCTTTAGCATGATTTTGTCCCCGATTCAGCTCGGTAACAGTGTACCATAAAACACAAAAATCTTAGTCGAAATTAAAGCTCAAAATTTCGGCAAAAGAGTCTTCGGCGAAACTTCTTTGAAAACCAAAGAAAAAGTATTGCTTGGAACCTAGGGGAATGTTTCATTGTCTTAAGAAAAGTTTGAAAGAAAAAAAATAATAAACTTTCAAATTGTTTAACTACAGCAAAAATTTTCACCCTGCTATGTTGCTTTGCAAAACCTTGTAACTACTTAACTAAACTAATGTCTGGTTGATATAAGGCGACCAAATACAAAAAAGAAATTAAACAATGCTCGGAGAAAAAACGCGCTTTTCCGTCCCTGTTGCATAAATCGGCGCAGTATGGCACAGACGCTTTTTGTGTTACGAAGATAAAACTCTTCACTTAAAACAAACAAATTTGGCATTTATTTCTTGAAATTTCGCTTTTTATGCGCCGAAGAGAAAACCAAAGAGGCAGTCATTTGTCCCATGACAGAGCACGTGTGGGCACGGATCTTTTCCGGGTGTGACGTCACCACCTGCTTCGCGATGCAGAATGTTTTTAAAACAGAATAGGGGCCGGTTGATCGAAGCCTGGTTAGCGCTAACCGTTGGTTAAGAGGTATCAAAACCGAGAAGTTTTCATGGTATTTAACGCTGGTTGGCACTATTCATGCTTCGAGCAACCCAGGCTAGAACAGAACAGAACAGCAAAGCAAAGCAGTTTTTGATGTAGCAATGAGTAGAGACCCCTGCTCCACATCAGGTCGGTGGAGGGACAACCGGCAGCCAGTTTTGTTAACCTTGTGCAACGTGAGCGGCACACTCAAAGTGAAATCTCAAGGAGATAACCCCAAAATTGTATTGCTTAAGGTGGAGAGATTATCTTGACAAGGAAAACCGTTAATGTTAGGTGCACTTATAAGTGTTCCAGGATAAAGTCAAAATCAGTATGAAGTTTAGTGGAGTTAAGGAGGCAGTGGGGCCCAGAGAAATGAGTGCTTGCATAGCTTGAGATGGAGAGATTCCGGGTTCAAGACCCGTTCTGACCAATCCTTGAATTTGGTCCTGGTAGTCCCTGGTTCAACTTTTCAGCTGCACTTGTAATTAGCCTGCAACTTGTTTGCTACCGGCCAGTTGGGAGTCTTACATGTAACTGTTTTTGTTTTTGTTGTTGCTGTTCTGTTCTCGTTGATTTTTTTCCTTGGCCCTGGAAAGTCCCTATGGGGAATGGTCAATAGACGACTTCGACGATACGGCGGCCATTTTCATAAGTTTGGACGTCAAAGGGTTAAAAAGATATTATTGGATGCTCAGGGGGCAAATTTAATATGAATATTTGCCCCCTTAAGCATCCCATAATAGCTATTGAAACAATAGAATCCAAAATGGCTGCCGCATCGTCAAAATAGTCGATTAAGTATGTGTGTATGTAAGCTTTGCACCTACCTTAATGTGAATTCAACTTCCCGCGTGCACTTGTAAAAAGCCAACTGGTTTGCCTCCAGCCAGTTGGGATGCTTAGCAATTGAATGTTATGTTCTGTTGTTGTTGATTTTATTTCACTGTCCCTGAAAAGCCCCTATGTGGAATGGCCAGTTAAGTCTGTATGTACGTAAGCTGTGCACCTAACAAAAACCTCGCTGCCATATTTGCTGCATACTTAGTTTTGCGGACTTTTTCAAGACTATATGGTGTTGTAATTTATAATATATTTGGTCGTCTTAGCTTCAACCAGAAATTTAATTGTAACTGCATAATGTAACCGTGGCAAGAGAACAAAGCATTGAAACAACATGTAGGAAAAATTGGTTTTGCGCCAAGCTAAAGAAGCTTTGGAGTAACTAGGCCACCTAAGCGCCACTTAAGTTTGCATGTAAAGCTTTATCTATTGAATACCATACGAAAACCATTCCTGTGTGTTAGCGAAAAAAATGGCCCTTTTTCTAAAAAGTTTAGGAATTAGTGAAAATTTGTCACAGCCTGATTAATTGCTAATTTGAAGCATCTTGTGTTAAAAAATGGGGGAAACTAATTTGATGGATGTGAAAAACTTAAATCTCACTGTAGGACCCTTTACTACACTACTTTTTTAGGAGAGAGGGTTTCTTTTTGAGTGACAATATTGTCCAAATGGCATTTGACTAATTTGAAGCTTGCTGCTACTGGTGTTGGATAATTGAAGGAACTTGTGATCGTATGGTTGGGAGAATACCGAATCAGGCACTGAGTACTGAAATGGCTACATGTACCACTAATGAGTTGTCCTATAATTATATTTTGTAAAACAGTTTGTGTAACTGTGTATAGTGTCTAGCAGATAGACCCTACTCCAAAATGGCAGCCAAAAATTCAAATAAGTTAAAATTAAAAACAAAACAAATACCAGAGATAGAAAGAGCACCTTTACTTTAGTAACCCTGCAAAGTTCCGGCATATCGGGTATCATATCAGCTGACAGACATACAAACATCTATAAATTTGTCAAATTTACATTTTCTCAGTTGAAACTTTGCAGGGTTACTAAAGTAAAGGTGCTCTTTCAGGTATCATTCACTTCAATTTAACTCATTTAAATCCATTGCCGCCGTTTTGGAGAAGGGTCTATTGTATTGATGTATGATATATGAAGTTATTTCACTTGAATATAAATAAAATATTGTGGTTGTTGTTAAAAGATTCCTGCCCCTGTTCCTGTCAATGACGAATTAAACAAATTTTCAAAATTGGCTTGGCGAAGTTTAACATTTCAAACCTGTCCCGTTAGAGAAAATATGCAAAATTATGAAGTTTGTTTCCTCTTAAAACCAAAAGAATGTTTAAAAAACCAACAATTAGTTGTTTTCATATCTTGAAAATTGATTTGAACTTGTGCTTGTCTCTATCAAAATTATTTAAGATCTCACCATAGGTTTGAGGACTCAGTTTTTTAAAACGTTCCTATTTCACCAGTGTTCATGCCATGAGAATAAAATTGACATCATTTTAATGCTCCTTGCATGTAAGTTTGTATCCAAAAAAGTAGAATTTTGTATGAACCTTATTTTTTATGTGTTAGGTTCTCAAAGCAAAAACAGGTAGTCCTATTCTAGAGTTCAAGTTTTCAGAATTTTTTGAAGCAATTGATTTTGAGCTAAATTTTCAGCTAAACAGTGTTGGCATTTTCCAACTTATTTTCAACTTTGACTGAAGATAACAAATAAAAAACGCAATATATCAAAAATTGCCGAGAAATTTAAGCTGAAAACTAATCTCAAAATCGATTGATTTTAAAAAATTCAGAAGAATATAAAATCCCTTGAATCTCTAGAATAGGATTACCTGCTTTGGGTTTGAGATCCTAACAAAGAAAAGAATAATGTTCAAACCAAATACTTTTTTTGAGTTCAAAACTACATTCAAGGAGACAAAAAATGATATAAATGTGATTTTCATTGCATAAATATTGACGAAATAAGAACATTTCTTAAAGTGCCCCTGTGATCAAAAAAACCACTTCCTTTTTTCCTTCAGATTTTGAAAGTGTGTTTGCTGAACACCTGACTGGCAAACTTTTGAGGTTTGATTTTTATCCAAAGGCTGTTTATTTTGAGTGTAAGTTTTGGATTTCACGGTCCGCCATTACACACATTCAAACCTGACCGATTGGACCTCAGACGGTTGGATCCAGGGAAAAGTGACGTCAGAGGCTCACTAGCTTAAAACTTCAGCGTGTGAACGCAGCTTATTATATATGCAAAGCGTGAGTTTAAAAGTCTGAAAGCCCAAAACCCCCGTGCTGCATATTAATTCTGCTGCGTACACACGTATTGCGTTCTTAAACTAGTGAGCCTTTGACATCATTTTCTCCTCGATCCAGCTCTCTCAAGAACATAATGTTAGTAATGGCGAAGCATTAAATAGGAAAATTACAGTTAAAATAAAGAGGTGTCTTTTTGAAATCAAGGCTTAAAACGTGGGTCACTTAGTGTTATGTTAACATAGTTTTGAATCCAAAGAAAAATATGAATTAATTTTTTGGTCACAGGGGCACTTTAAAAACTGACAACTCAAAAATATGTCGAGAACTTAAAACCAATGCTATGGTACACGTAAAAGTGCCTCCATTTCGTGAGTGCTATCATATTATGTCTGAAAAAGTGATTGGAACCAAGTTTTGCTCGAGTGGATCACAAATTTAATACTGATTCACAAGGTTTACATTTTGGTAAAGAAATCATTGGACGAATGTAATGAAAACGAATGGATCAATAACTTCCATGAATTGCTCAATGTCGGGCAATTAGGTTTTGTGTTTGCATATTCACATTAACCCTTCTTGTACACCAGTTACTCGAACAAAAGAACTTTTAGTGTGCACATCCAACTAACCAATCTCTAGTTAACTGGCACATAAATGACCATTGATGACTTGAAAATAAACATCGCTATTGAAAATTCAAAATCTATAGGAAACATTCAAAGGATCGACTGGATGTATTATTTGCTTAGTTTAGTGTCTTGTGCTCTGTGCATGCATGTGGCAGCGGTGTTAACTCGCAGTGCTTGCCTTACGCTTTTTAACAATTGCTGTTTGGAAACTTATGTTCTCTTGACACAATCTACGAAGGTGAAACTGCCCAACCCCCCTCCGAGGCAACTGGAATGGGGCTTAGTAGTAAATGAAAAAGAAAGGGCAACTTTACGGATAAAGGATTGACTCTACAACATTGTTACATATAACAGAAACTGTTATGGTATCATAAAAAACACAATTTGTGGCTTAACAAGATGCACTAATTATACATGACACAATTAGTAACCACAGCAACAAGGAAGGTATCTAAAACCAGCAGAAATTTTGTCTTCGAATGCTGATATCTCAAAAACGAACTCGGTGAGCCTGCCCATTTTTTATTACTGAAAAGTGATTAGCTGGCTGTGATAAAATTCTCTGCTAAGTTAATAAGAAATCCCTGGAGTGGATTCAGAGGCACCTTAATTTTTTCAGTTCTGAAAGTAGCAATGAATCCACTCCAGAGATATCTTTTTTTTACTTTGAGGAAAGTTTTATCTTAGCCTGCTCATAACTTGCCAGCAATTAGAAAATCGGGCTCACTGAATTTGTTTTTGATATATCAGCGTTTAATTGACTACCGGTACAAGCAGTTTATTTTAAGATGCCCCTTTTGTTACCATGGTACCCTATTACATCACATTAATGAGTGCATTTGTTGAGCAAACATTCTCATTTCATATGGTTACCATAACAACACCATTTCATGAAACAGCTGTGTAGAATGAACCCTCCTAAATACTAGTTTCTTAAAAGCCTCCTTAAGTGCACTTTGCTTTTATTTAATGTTGTGCCACGTCGTTTAAAAAACTTAAGAGGAAAAACCCCTGGGGGTAAATGATTCTTTCTCCCGCATCCCTTCAGATAAGCTGATCAAATCTCCTATTTTTGTTTTGTTACCAATCACAGACAGTTTCACCTTCTAACTACACAACATAATGAACGATCGCTTTAAATCAGAAAGCAAAAACATCTGAAAGTTTGTTAAAATTTTGTATCAAAACCCCAGAAATTTTAGAAAACAACTGACCCCCGATATTAAATGATAAAAATAGAATTAAGCGGATCGTTCGAAGTTAAGATTATAATAAAAAATACCTTCGAAATGATGATGTGATGGCTGCACAGCGTATATCAAAGAATGTAGGCACCCAACCAACTAAATAAAATCACACAAATTTGCAGGAAAAACTAAATCGGCTTTTGGCTCAAAAAGTCGCTTGGAAAATTTATAATAATTTCTTGCCTCTATTTTACAAATCAAGACTTGGATATGTGAAAGGCAACCATCACCCATCAAAGATATTTTTTCCCTAAACATATATAACCTTATCTCTTTTTCCCTTTTGGGTGAACAATCCATCATTGCTTGTTTGTTTGTTTGCTTGCGTAATTGCCTGCCTGCTTGCTTGCTTGCTTTTCCATGATTTCTATTGTCATCTTCAATTATTGCACGATCTTCTTTGTGAACTTCACATGATCTCTAACAATTAAGAGAGTAAACAGTAATTAACATTTTGAATTTTCTTATGCAATGGACAATTAACTGGCGGGTATTTTTAAAACTTCAAAAAGACAATAATCATATTTTAACCTTTACAATTCAATTAGGATTGTTTTAAATAATTCCTGATTCCTTTTACAATTGAAAGGTTTCCCACTGACAAACATGTAAACTTATATAGCATATATAGGCATATATTTTAACCACAGTTTAAGACAAACAGAAAACTAACATTTCTAATGAAAAAAAAAACCAGCTCTTTCAAATAAATTTTGAGGCACAAAAAATCAACAATCTCAATATGGTTGTGACTATTTCTCTTCTCGTTTATTTAGTTTGGATGTCGGTCGTTTCGCCTGCAAGTCCATCCGCCTGCACATGTGAAGTCGAAATATTTGCCTACACACATAAAGTTGATTCACCTACATACCAGGGGAACGTAAAAATGTTTTGATACATATCAACCGATAGGAGGGTAGCCTTATTTCGAGCTGTAAGAGTCGACCAAAATAATGTATATGGTAAATTAACGATTTAGATAGATAACATCCATGCAGTAAATGGCTAATTTGTAATAACTCACTCTGAATGAGACTAAAACTGAGTTTATGTTGATTGGTTCAAGACAAAAGCTAAGCACACTATCTTAATCAGTGAACTCTCCACTGATAATATTGAAAAGTAAAGTAGTAGTGAATAGTAAAGTATCAATTACTAAGTCCCTTGGAGTACTCATTAATAAAAATTTTACAAAGGAATACTCAAGAATAACCATTAATGACAATTTAGCACATACACCTTTAAACGAGCCCAGTCTCACCTTATTTGCTAGTGCCTCGCACTTGGCATTCTTAATCAGTGCTCGGTAAAGATTGTAATTAACGATTGGTTAAGAAAATTTTAAGCACAAAAGCAGCATTAATAGTCAGTAAACATGGAGTGACTAAAAGTACTTCTTGTTATAGAAAGTATTTTCCACAAAAGAACAAGCCAGGAGTGATAATGATCTTTTATTTAGTAACCAAACATAATTCCAGTAGAGGCGATCAGAAAACAAGAACCTTTTCCAGTCTGCCTGATAATTTATGTCCCATACTTTTTAATCCAGGAGATCTTTAGAGCCTTGGCGAATGATCGAATATCGGTCATCTTCAATCCCCCATCTTCTATATCATTAATGATTGTTTTCCTTGCTATTTTATCTCCCTTTCCACCCCAAATAAAGGAGAAGAAGGCTGTTTCCAATTCTTTAAGAAGCGTCACTTGGAGTAAACGTAGGAAGAGTTGTTAAGAGATGTACGAATTTAGATACCGTGAGTGACTTAATTACCTGTATTTTGCCTATGATACTCAAAAGTCTCCACGACCATGAGTCTAAAAGCTTTCTAACCTCATCCAGCTCTATTCTATAATTGTGCTCGTTATCCCTACGATGTCAAAAGGTTCATTAAATACCAATGCTAAATTTTTCTCCGGAAGTAGTATGTCCTTTGAGAATCTCTTACTACCCAGCCATACAGCTTTAGTTTTTTCTACATTCACCTTCAGACCCAAGCCTTGCTTTATGCAACTTGATCTCATGACATTGTAAGAAAAGGGTGCAAAAATAAAAGCAGAATTAGTTTTTGCATTGTGCTTAACTTCTTGTGTTGGAGTTGTTTCAAAGAAGAAGGCAGAAAGGAAGTGTCAAGAAACATCACTGATTCTGGGTCCGATACATTTTCGAGGAGCAGCAACTGCTGCAGCATACCCAGTATCAAATTATACTGTAGTAACTGGCTCTTTGTGATCAAGAACTTTACTACCGGTATATTTCGCAGGGTATTCCCTGATTCATTAAATTCACATTGTTTTGAGGAGTATCCTCATTGCCACAATCGTGCTCAGACGCCATTTTCATTACTTTACTTGGCTCTAATTCGTCAAAACATATACAGTCGTGCACAAAAATATCGTCGATTGATCGCAAACAATCAGAAACAGTTTATGATTGTGTTTTCATATCGTTGTTTCCTCGCTTTTGCATTGCTACTTGTTCCCAACAAGATGTAATGATGGAAAAAATATATCTTGCGTCTTGTTTGCGATCATCGGCAATTACTGGTGATTGGTCGGGGATTAACGTAACGCAAACTGTTTGTGATCAAGCTCTGGTTAGGTGCTTGCGATTGTTTGCGCAGAGTTACGCGCATATGACACAGCAGCCAAGACGTTGCACCAGATTTCACATGTAACATGGTATGGGGAAACTAATCCGCTCACAATTTGTGTTGTTAGTTTTGATTCTCTCCTTTTGCCTTTAAATTTATTTTACTATCAAAACTGTCAATATAGAGCCTCGCTTTGGTATTAGAATGATCTTCTGAGGTATGCCAAAGGTGAAAATTCCTTCAATTGCCAATTTATTTTAGGACAAAAAAAACTTGTTATTTGCAAAAAATTCATCGGGTGATCAATAAAAGCTAAATTTGGGAGCTAGTCAATGCCCATTATTACATTAATTGCTACGAAGGCCTTTAATTCTGCATGGCGAACTCCATGAAAACAGGCAATACGCTCGGGGGTTTTTCAAGAGTTTTTGACAGGCATACCTACTCGTTTCGTTTACCATTAATTCCCATAGATCATCTCCTATGAAAACTAAGAAAAATATATAATACATTACGATTATCTAAAACAAATAAAAGCCAGTGACTGCCCCGAAATCTGGCACTTGAATATTATCGAGCTGGTCATTCCAGCGAACTTCTTGTTTTATCATTGGTGTCATCTTTCGCTTGGTTGTCACCGTCTTCATCGTCACTTTAAAAGACATCTAAATCAAAATTGTTGTCCCTAGTATCCCCTCTTCTTACAGGAAAACCATAAAATATCCCTAGATCCTCCGAATCCGAAAAAAAAAGCAGGGATACCCCCATGGGACGCATCGGCCGTTGTCTTCGCGTAATTTGATCGTGCGATCGAAAGGTCAAAAAGCCAGCCCTCGTGAGGTCTCTTATCAGCTGTCAAAATATGCTCACAAGAGGACAAATGATTGGTCAATTATCCTACTAAATCTCCATAACAACAAAAAATACAGATTTACTAAGGGGGACTGGGTAGAGGCCTAAGATCAAGACGCCATTTTTACGGCCGGTTAAAGCCAGTTTAGGTAATTCAGGGGTCATCGCACGCGGTTGGTTACGGCCGGTTTAGGAGTCAATGGGTTAATGACCCCTGACTTGAAAAAATTGCTTCGAACGCTGCAGTTCAATACCACCCAACTCAGTTCCTTCTGTTTTTGAGTAACAAGTAACTCAGGCAACCCAGTGTACACTCATGGAGCATCTAGTTTTAAGTTTGTTGTAGTTACGTCCTCGCTTTGTATTTTGACTTTGACAGAGTCTGTCACATAAAGCCCATTCATCTGACACAATTTATGTTTGTATTTTGAGACATGTGACGAGCCGTATCGACCTATTTTAGAAACTGACTTTCAAAACAATGTGAAGCGTTACAATGAAGGGTTGGTACAAACATGTTTTTCAAGAACTTTTAATACAGAAAAGTATCTGAAAGTTGTTGTGTGCATTTTCCTTTGTTATTCTGATATGTAACCGGAATTTCATAAGACTTTGTGCGTTATAAGCAGAGTAAATTATTTTTCAAAATACGCTTGGACAGCCATTGTTTGTGTTATGCGTTACATGAACATTCAGTCATTTTTTTCAGGAAGAGAAATATTTTTTCAGGTTTAATTTGAAAAGGATACAACTTAAATTATTTGTTCATCAAAAAGACTTATTTGTACGATATGGGAAAATTTTCAGGGTGAAATAGCCATTAGAAGCCAAGATATTGCAATTAACAAGAAAGTACCACCAGAATGTAGTGATGACCGTGCTACTCATCAAAGGTTTAAGTAACAAACATTTAATTTCAATTCAAGTTCAATTTCTCGCAACAAGTCAAGCCCTAAGACATCGAACCGCAGAGGAAACAATTCTTGGAACAGAAAAGGGCCTTAGAGGGAACAAAATAATTCTTAGGACAATCATTGAGACTAACAACTTCTCAATGAGGATCGAAATATACCAATTACAGATGACCAATTGCGGACCGCAGATGGAACAAATACAATAAAGAATATCGTATACTAATGTAGAGCATAGTTTTCGAACATCACCGTTCACGCGTTACACCAACTTACCGTATACATTATTTTGGTTGTTCAGTGAACAAGATGGACATGTTTTTTTGACGGCCATCAAAGTTCTTGAGTTTTTTGGATTTTTGTATAGTGTCTTAACGTTTTGTTATTGTTCTTGTCTCACTATGGGTGTGCATGCTACTCGCAAAGTGCTAGAGGAAATTTTAAGACTAAAACTGGAGCCAATTGAGAGTTCTTTGAACTTTAAAGACGACAAGCATCGCAAGTTGCTGGAGAGAGTGGTTAAACTTGAGCTGGAGAATAATGCTCTTAAGGGGGGATGGCACTTAACTACAGAAAGACAATTGTTGCTAAGGAAGCTTTTAGTAAAAGACCTTTACAAAAAGGTAGCATGGGTGGTTCTATGAAGGAACTTTTTCACTGGAAATCTGTAAACACTTCAATCAGAAGGCGCATGCGCAACTAGTCCAAGTCCTCTGCCGTGCGTTTCAGTGAAAAACAGGTAAAAGCTCCCAGGAAATGAAAGGAAGAGGCGGTTTTTAAACGGATGGGAACCTTCCCATCTCTTTTCATGAACTGTAGCATGGAATTTCTACTTGGACAGAAAATGGAACTGATATTTTGGAAAGTGTGTCAAAGAAGGACCTTATGATGTCATAATGTTTTGTGAAATAATTTCTTTTAAAATCCATGCTACAGATTTTGTGTTAGAATGTTCTCATACTGTTGCGTTAAAAAAATGAGAACAACACAGTTAACTCGCATTAGGCATTTTCTGTTTTGGTCACGTGATTGACCAAATATGGTTGTGAGTCGAATCATACAAAGGTATGTTAGATAGAACACTTTTGGCAAAAAATGATAACTGAAGAGTTAATTAGGAATTCGAGAAATGACTATTTGAAAGGGAATATGGCAACGGATTGGTAGTTAAGATCCACCCCCCTTAAGGCTCAACTTAATACTACTATCAGTAAAGTTAAGACGAATGAAGTTCTCCAGGATGAACAAGAGCAATATATACGTTGAGATTGTGTTGAAATCAAAAGAATTCCGATCAGCCGTGACGAAAATACAAATGAGGTCGTGAAACAAGTGGCCGGCCTTCTTGATTTTGAGGTATGCGAAGACGACATCTCGATCAGCCATAGGCTTCCTCCTATTCGTCCTTGGATTGATGATAATGATACTGTGCATTCCCCACCTCCGAGTATTATAGCAAAGTTTGTTAAGAGAGACATTAAGGAGAATTTCTACCGAGCAAGATACAAACTTAAAAACATATCATCCAGGGATCTTGCTGGTCTTTCATCATCGGAGGAAAATAAAACATTCCTCTCCGAAAGTCTTACTCAGACAAGGGAGAAATTATTTAAAGCAGCCCTAAAAGTTAAGAGAGAATTGAACTTCGACTTTATATCTACCACAAATGGTAGAATTTTCCACAGGCAGAACAAGGACAGTTGCTCCCATTTAATTACTAGTGAATCTGATCTAGCAAAATTAAAAGCATCATTCAGAGGTCAGGGCCAAGTTCAAACTGGTGGCCGAGTGCAAGCATCTCCTTCAAATCGTCCTGCATGGCAAGATGACCAAGGTTGATCATATGGATCCAGCTAAGTACTTTAAGTACTTTCCTACACTGTTACTAATTATCCGTTAATTCTTACTACTTTAAACGATAATGTTCAAGTGTAGGAACTGTAAGAGGTCTGCGAGAGAGAACTGTAGAGGCATCCAGTGTGATTCTTGCCTCTGGTGGTTCCATCTTAAATGTTCTGCCTTATCTGTTAAGGAGTACAATTATTTCACTACATTGTCGTAATGAAATTTTTCCTTTTAACTCTGTAGAAGACCATGAGCTAGTAGAGCTATTGGTCTATAATTCCAACACAGACTGTCTCTGCTTTGATAAAATCTCTGGATTGAATTTAGAGTCTTTACCTTGTTTTGATTTTTCTACATCTATTAATAATAACCCAAATTTATCCCGCATTGATGTTGACTTGAATTTACTCTCTGTGACTAATTTTGGTTATTACTCAACTCATGAGTTCCACTCTAATGAAGATATTCGATCAACTATCTCTGATAGGACTTTTTTCTGCCCTGCACTTTAATATAAGAAGTCTTTCAGCAAACTTTGATGATTTCTTTCAAATATTATGTGACAATGGAATTGATCCTTTTTTAAACACTAATTTTCCTGGTTATCATTTCCTGTCTCAACCATCTATGTCTAATGCTGGTGGCGTTGGTTTCTACATTAAAGATAATCTTTCATACACTAAACGTGATGACTTTTACACTTCTAATCCAGAAGTTGAGTCCATTTGGATCGAAATTGAGGTCCCACACCAACATAATATTGTCTGTGGATTAATATATAGGCATCCTAATCAAAATATTACCAAAGCTCCTGACTTTTTGTATAAAGCGACTGAGAAAGTAAATAAAGAAGGTAAATTTTGTCTTCTGATGGGAGATTTCGATGTCAATCTTTTAAACTACGATTTTCATTCTGAGACAGAAGATTTTGTCAATACTCTAGGATCCTATGCATTTCATCCACAAATTCTGAAACCTACTAGAATAACTTACCATTCTGCAACCTTAAATGATAATATCTTCTTTAATTCACTGGAGCACTATGCTATTAGTGGTAATATTGTCTGTGGGATAACAGATTACTTGCCTAATTTTCTGATTATTACAAAGTTATCTAATCCTCCAAAAAACTTTAAGTTGTACAAATGGGATTACTCTAGGCTTGATATATCTGAGGTTAGCAATGTGAACTGGGAAGAGGTACTAACTAGTGAATCTGGTGTGCTTGATATTAACACTGTTTTTCAGAATTTCTCTCTCTGTATTTCATATCTGATTCACAAGCACGCTCCTCTTCGTAAACTTACTCGGAAAGAAATTAAGTCATTATCTAAGCCCTGGGTGACACCTGGCATCCAAACATCTATTAAGCTGAAGGAAAAGTTTTATAAACGTTTCCTAGAAACTAGGAATATATATTTCTTAACTAAATATACATTTTATCGGAACAAGATTACCCAACTGCTCAAAGTCAGCAAAAAGAATTACTACCATAATTACTTCATTGCTAATAGTTAAAATATTAAAAAAAACCTGGGCAGGCCTTCAAGAGTTAATTACCCTCAAACCAAATGGATTCAATGTCCCCTCTACAATAATTGTTGTTGGTAATAATGTTATCACTGATTCTAAGGCTATTGCCTCAGCTTTCAATAACCATTTTTCTCAAATTGGCAGAAAATTAGCAGAAGCAATTCTGCAAGTTGATATTGATCCCCTAGACTTTCTTGGTCCTTCGCAGGCAAACAGTTTTATGCTATTCCCTGCTTCCGCAGCAGAGATAGAAGAGATAATTACTTGCATGAACTCGTCCAAGGGGTGCAGGGATGGCGCAGTGGTGAGAGCACTCACCTCTCACCAATGTGGCCTGGGTTCGATTCCCTGACTCGGCGTCATATGTAGGTTGAGTTTGTTGCTTCTCTACTATGCACCGAGAGGTTTTCTCTGGGTACTTCGGTTTCCCCTCTCCTCAAAAACCAAAAGGTTGATTTGATTTGCATTAATTTGTTATTTTCAATTTACAGTGTCCCCGATTAGTGCTCTACGGCACTAGAAGATTAGACACTTAAATAAAGTTCCTTTCCTTTCCTTTCCTTTTTAGCATTCCTGTATGCCTGCTAAAGTTATTAAAAACCTGCCTATCATTTCCCTTGGAATATATTCTTAATATTTCCTTTAGTAGTGGGTGTGTGCCTGACCAATTTAAGTTACATGTACATGTAACTTACGTTATTCCAGTTCATAAAAAGGACTCGGTCACCTGCATGAATAACTACTGACATTTCATTGCTCTCCATTTTCAATAAAATCTTGGAGAAGCTTGTACATAACAGACTTATCACTTTTATTGAAAGAAATTAACCCACTGTGGAATCCGTGGCATTGCTAACATGACTGGTTTGCTTCCTATTTGAGCAATAGGAGGCAGTATGTTACTATAGGTAGTATTAAATCAGATGACACTCTCGTTACTCATGGTGTCCCACAGGGTTCTGTGTTAGGCCCTCTTCTATTTCACCTGTATATTAATGATTTCAGTAAGTGCAGTAATGTGTTTGACTTTCACCTTTTTGCAGATGATACAAACCTGTTTTATTCTAATTCTAATTTAGCTGAACTTGAGTCCATTGTTAATTATGATCTGAGAATGGTATTGACTGGCCTATGGCTAATAGAGTTTCATTAAATATTGATAAGACAAATTTCATTATTTTCCATCCCCCTCAAAAGGTCAAGGGTCACATAGTCAAATTAAAAATCTCTAACAGGGAGATTGCGCAAGAGAAATTTATTAAGT
>NC_090895.1:44856333-44871333 GCF_036669925.1 Montipora capricornis | reverse complement strand
CATTCCACTCAGCAACTTTCAACCCTTTTCACCTTAACAGTTATCATCATTTAAGTTCATCCAACAGTTTCACTGCTGGATCAAACATAAGGGTCACAGGAATAAAGGAAAATGATACACCAATGTTTCCAGTTAGCAGAATAAGAAATTTGAGGGGGGATAGTTGGGAGAATAATTTTTATGCATGTTAATAGGTACTGTGGCTCTAAAGGTTTACAACATATATACAATCATATGACTTCAAAACTTGCCAGGTGAGAGGGGCAAATCACCACAAATACTAGATTTGGTCATCATCCTCATATGGATTAACAACAGATGCAGAAACAGCAAAATTGGGTCTTCTCCAACTGAAAGAGGTCGTAGCCACAAAGAAGTTTTATCAGAGCCAAATTAGAGAAGGCTCCATCACACACCAAAACTCGAACATGGAACTTGTGTAAAGTAAAAGCCTGAATTGGTCTCAAAACACATCCAAGGAGAAATCTGTGGTCCCATGAGCTTGAACATGTGAACTATGGGCCAATAACATCAAATTTTGATGTTAAATCTCTGCACAAAAACTGAAGGATATATGAGGTTTTTCGCTTATCATGACACATCATGTTTAGCAAAGGCAGTTCCTCTGGACTCATCGCATAACCTCTGATGGTAGAATTAACGGCATTCCAAACAATCTTAGACTGCACCTTTAGGGGATAAAAATAAACAAGTCTGACACAAACATACAGCTGGAAACTAAGCTAAAATTAAAACTGTACAATCACAAGTACATGTGGATACCTCATTCGGGATTTTAGGTCAACGACAACATATACATTGTAGAAGTACATGTACAATTTCATTCATGCACTATTTTTGTTCTATATTTTAATAATTAACACGGGATAAAATAAAAAGCAATTTAAGGACGGTGCCTACTAATTCAAAGGTATTTTTGCGCAGTTTACTGAATATGTGGGAAAAGCAGATCTTAACAAGTACTATTGAAATCCAAAAAGAAAATTGGGGGTAGCCTCGCATTTTTTGAAGATAATCAATCAACAATATTTGTAAAAAGCTTTAAAATACAAAGCAATGTATGGCGTTCTTTGCCAAATTGAAGATTAATTATCTCTGAAAAATGCATGGTTACCCCCAATTTTTTTTGGATACCAAGAGCACTTGCTAAGTTCTGCTTTCTTTGCATAGTTTTCAACCGCGCAAAAATGAGCACCGCCAACAGGAAATCCAAGTATCTTGAGATGCACAGAACATATGCACAGTAACAATATAGGCACCATCCTTAAGGCTTAACATGGTTGTCACCTGGAGGAGGGGGATGGAGGTATGTTTACTTTCTTGAACCAGAAAAATATTTTCCAGTTCTTAATTTTAAACCTGTAAATGTCTAGGACATGGACATAGATAAAAAAGAAGTCAACTGTTATTGTATCAACAACCTATGAATAAAATGCCCGAAGTCTTTTAGCTGTAAACAGTTATAATGACAATCATGTTTCAGTTTATTCCCATTTCTTACAAAGACATTTACTCACCTTTGTCTCATCAAAGATCAGAACTCCAATAGCCAGCAGTCTTTTCTTTCCACCACTAACCTGCCTTACACAGAAATTTTCACACTCTTGGCTTTGGTGTGCCAGGTAGTCGTCATGGATGCCACTGGGTCGTTCACTTCTGCAATTTTCCCTTGGTCGAGTGTTCTACAAACTAGACCCTCCGTGAGGGTACACTGGGTTGCCTGTGGTACGTGCACCGTTCCAAGCAATTTTTTTCAAGTTGCGGTTTGTAGCCGATATAACACGCACTCTGATTGGCTAATTGTGACTGGCCCACGGGCCGATTACGGGCTTGCAAAAACAAAGCAAAAGGTAATTAAAAAACCATATAATAAACTACTTACTAACCGAGCTAGCTCGAGCCGTACTGGGGAATATTGGCTCGGTCCGTACTGCCACGACCTCGGGCCAATATTTCCCTGGCAGTACGGCCCTCGTGCTCGGTTCGTAAGAAGTTATTAAGGGGTCACCCAGAAGTCATACCAGCAGAGGCCCTTTGGCTCACAGGTCCTCACATGTTTGTACGACGAAACAGATCCTTTTCTGAGGTTAAAAACCTGGCTACCGGCCTAACTCTTTTTCCTACTTTCCCAACCGCGAGAAAACCGCAGTAAATCAGCCATCGCCAAAAAATGTTATTTTTTCTCAAAAAATATTTAAAGTTAGGGGGAAAAAATACATCATTTTAAAGCTAAGAAAATAAGCTTTCCAACAGCATATAACTTATTTACAGACAACTGAAACATTTTATAAAAGCGAAAGGTGAACGAAAAAATTTAAGAAAAATAACAGTAAAATATGTTTTCCAGGCAAAATTTGGTCATTTTAGCGTTGATTACGAATTTTTGGATGCAAAACTAAAATTTTCCGCAATTTATCTGCTTTCTTGGACATAAATTCGACCGAAAACTGATGAGGCACGAATATTTTTAGATTTTTAGGAATAATAGATAACGTGGATTCAATGCGTAATGTGATAATGCGATAAAAGTGTCAAATTTGTGACCCATTGCTAACAGCAACGCAAGCGATCGCATTACGAATAATTAACCTCTGTTGCCAAAAACCACCCAAATAACTGGTCAGTGTAAAACGCAGACTGCAGACTGCAGACCAGGGATAAAATGCAGACTGAGGGTAAAATGCAGACTGCAGACTGCGGGTTAATAAAATAATAATGAAAAAAGAGTTATAAGAGTGTTAGTAGCCGTTTGTACTTTCACACTGAAACCCCAACCCAGCTCCCATCGCTTTGGTTGCCCCACCGCATGTTTTAAATCGGATTTTCATCGAACTCTGAAAGAATTGAAGCTGTTTGAATCCTTGTTGTTGTTGGAAAAAGGATAGTTTCGTTAAGTGAGTTGCTTTTAGGCAAAGAGTCACCACCCCGTAATTCAACTGTCCATTTTGCTGCACTGAACAAAGTAATCGAGTAATTACCCAATAACTCAATTTATTTTGACACGCATGGCTACAATACCAATTAACAAAGACAGACTGAGATAACGTGGATTTTGCAACCATTTAACGTTTCAATTCAGTCGGCTTAAGCCAGTATGATTGAGGTGTAAAAATTTCTTATTAGGATCCTTTCCGTCGCTTTCGTGTACGTTATGTTTATCCTTTAGTTCACAAGTTCGTTCGTTTTGCATCTGGAAGATGTAATTTTCAATTATAACCTCTCCCTAGGGGTTATCACGTATAGCTTAACCAATGAAATCCCCGCGTCCTAATTGCTCGGAATATATGACATTCTTTGTGCATTTCATTGCACCGAAAAAAGACAACCGAGATTATTCAGGTATTCGAAGTAATAATTGTTGGTTTTTCGATAGATTTCCCTCGATGTAACGGTGTGACAAATAATTTGGAACATTGCAATGCATCTGGAAACGCAAAAACAAAGCACAGATGATTTCAACGCGTACGATTGCATTCCCAAAAGGTGCAGCGACCTGCAGTCATGATAATGTGAGTTGTTGACAGATGTAAAACAGGATTGTCTTTCAAACAATCTTTATTTTATCCTTATGACTCGTTTTTTTATTATTAATATTTATTTTACCCTCAGTCTGCATTTTACCCCCGGTCTGCAGTCTGCAGTCTGCGTTTTACAGTGACCGCCCAAATAACCGATTTTTCGACGGAAAATTCATCCCAGAGGATAAAACTATTCACTGGACATGTAATGAAGGTAAATGTGTTCGAGCGAAAGCGAAAACAAGCGAATATTTTGACGGAAAACACAATAATGTGAATCAAAGGAACAAGTGGTGAAGACACGCAATTGCGGCATCGCTTCGACAATAATCTTACCTTTTCAGCGATTTTAACGCTTGAAATTCCATTCAATCCACCTGGTCTAGTCTTTGAATTCACTATTATCGCTGCCCTGCGAATCGGCAGTGTTCTACATAACAGCACACTTGGTAAAAGACGGCTCGACGGGCGACAGATTGTTGTCGATGTTGTCGCCTGTCTTGTTCAGTATCCAATTGATTTGCCATTATTGAGATTCATAAGGGTATATTTTGATCAAAGATCTACTAAAACGCCATTCGCGCTATATGACTTTCGACGCCATTGTCGGTTAAGTTAATCGTTATAATGTGTCCACCAGAGAAATCTACGCATTTCCCACTACCCTCTCGATCCTAAGAAAATACGCGCAGCAGGGCTCTATGCACAAGACACCACTTAGCAGGGGAGTGACAGGCGAGACTTTTACCGACACGGAAAAAAAATAAATAAATAAAACAGAGAAATTCTACCCATTTTTCGACTGGGATTGCCGTATACGGCAACCCAGTAAAAATCTTGAAACACTTGTGTCTGTTTCCCCTTCCCAATGTTGATTTGGGTATCACAGTGGTCTCAGTGCTTCAAAACAAGCGTGGCTCAACATTGGGGAGGGAGAAGGCACATTTCAGGGGGGAAAACAGTGTGAAGTAGAAATCTCAGGATTTTTCCGGAAAATTCGAGAGAAACGGTGCCTGTTTCAACGATTTGTGAAGAGTATTGTAGCTACAACTGTAGAATGGGGGTCTATAGAGCGTTTTCACATGACATCATAGCGTCCAAGTTGGTGTTCCAAAACAAAGAAATGGCGGCCATGATGGTGTATTAAACTAAACCTCCGGGAATTGAAATCTATTTTTATGCAAATAATTTCTTTTGTTTCACTAATCCAATATGGCTGCTGGTCACTTGAGTGAAAACGCTCTATTGGTCTGCAATCTGGTTGACAGACATCGATTTGGCCGTATCCTGTGGGTTGGTTGCCGATGTTTTGTGATATTTGTAGATATTTATCAAAGCAAGGAAATGCCCGAAAATTATTCACATTCATCTCATCACTGTCCAGTTGCCGAAGGGAATATACTGGCAAACTGTGAACACGGGCAGAAGATGGAATACGGTAGCTCGGCCCGAATTAAAACGTCTGTTTCGTGGAAAACACGCCACTAAAGAACTTTCTGATATTGATATCAACAGCTTTGCTCATAGTGGCTACCGATGTTTTGAGAAAATCAACACAACTTTGCTCACCTTATCTTCGTCGAGAGAAGAAAGCGGAAGTACCTGATTTTGACTCCACTATCCAATCAGACACAACACGACTAACTCAATCACAACACAACTGTGTAGATACATGGGCATGTAGGACAGCAAGCACCACAAGCCGGTTTATTTTGCTTACCATATGCATACAAACTCCGCTCTAGCATAACAATACGTAAGCATACTTAATGGTACTGACCTCCTAAAAACGTGTTAAAGGAAAAGTACACTGGGCACCTGCCGGATACGAAAACCCAAAACCCTTCGGGAATGAGGGAACGTATTCTCCAAACCCTATGTAAGTGCCACTACCCTATGGAGGCTAAGGGGAAAATTTAACAAAAAAGTAGGCGAAGAAAGCTGAACCTAGACTGATTCAAATCCCTAACGGATCACTATTTGTACGACAAATTACCCATAATCCCCACCAGACAACCGGACCCAGTGCTCTGGTCCGTGCCGTCAAAATATCCATTTCTGCCAATTTCGCAGGCTACAACTGTCAGAAATAGCATGGGGTCTCAGCTGGAGGCAACCATAGGAACTTATCATCTCTGAGCATGCGCTAGTTACCATGCGACGAACAGTTGTAGGTATAGCTCGAGCCAAAAAAAAAATAGGCGCGCATTGCGTACATGTGAGTAGTGCAGTAGGCTGGTAATATATAGTAATCATTTTTGCAAAAGTAAATTTTTTTACTGTTTCTCGTGTTATCCAATTTTGTTGTCGTTTTTGCGTTCCGATTACGAACAGCTTGGTGTTTTCACGTAAGTAAGCCCTATCTACCTATCGGATAAGGTTTAGACCTTTCCCGATTGCGCTGAGCACCTTTTGAGCACTATTTTGCATTTTGAGCACCCTTAAAGTGCACCTTAACCCAAATATTTTTTGTTCCTAATGTAAATCTCCCCATCCAAAGCAAACATATGCCAGCATTGTTACGCACAATTTCGCTTTTTCTGTGCCGTGCAAGCCACGTAAACTTGGCAGAACTAGCAGTAATTTGGACCCACGACCGTGATGCGAGAGGCATGGGTCTATTCTCGATTTTACGTCACAAACTGCTTTGCATTCCTATTTTCAAAGAAATTTTGCATTGCAAAGGAGTTTGTGACGTAAAATCGAGAATAGACCCATGCCTCTCACATCACGGTCGTGGGTCCAAATTACTGCTAGTTTTGATACCTTTGCGCTTATTGCTCGACAGATAAAAAAGCGTAATTTGAGGTAAGAATCGTCAAACAAGTTTGCTTTCCGTGGAGAGATCAATATTGTACGCTAAAAATATTTGGGTTTAGGTGCACTTTAAGCACTCTTTCGCACTTTGGGCAACATTTGAGCAATATTTCACATTTCGAGCAACATATGTCTTCTAAAACATTTTAAAGCAAAAACTGTGTGTTGCTTGCAACGAGAATCGTGTTGCAGGTCATAAATTTGAATAACTAATGATGTTGTCGAGAATAAAAGACCGTTGTCATGGAAAGGCACGTGGACTTATCCTTACTGAGCGTGAGAACAGAAGTTTCTGATTGGCTGATGTATCATGTGTGTGTCACCTCAAATTTCTGAATCATCTGGGCCCGGTTCCTCGAAAGCCGATTAACGCTAATCTAAGATTAAAAATTAACCAAGCAGTTTATTTCTCTACTCCCAAATGCTGTTCAACGCAGATTTTCGGCAGAACTTTACATGAGAAGACGTCAATAAGCAAAAGAAACTTTCACCAAAAAGTTGAAAACGTGAAACAAAAGTTTACGCTAATCCTGGATTAAGTTAATCGGCTTTCGAGGACCCGGGCCCTGATGTCTAGTCTTTACACTAGCACTGCTAAATTTATTTACAATTCGTAACCGGCTTTAGTTTTTTAAGAGCACAAATGGAAGCACCAAATCAGTCAGAAAACAATCGCACTGAAGATGTGATTGATCCAATTACAATAACAGTAAATGCTGGAGCATCCCTAAGTGCTCCAGAAAGTGCTTCGATAGCACGAAAGCGAAAAGTTCCTATCAACAAAGGGAAGAACAAGCAAAGAGGAAGCGTCAAAACCACCAATGTTAGTACATGGGATCGTCTTAAAGAGTACGCAAACCAACACTTTGCCGTGGTAAAAGGAAAGCTTAGAGGTAACTGTTCACAACTTTTAGCACTTTTTGAGCACTATTTTGAGATTTTGAGCACTTTTTAGCCATTTTTGCCAGTACTTTTTTTAGGATTTTACGAGCTCAATCGGAAAGGCCTAATAAGGTTGGTACCAAGATGGGAGACCATTGGGAAATCTTCGTGACAAAGGTTTCTCATCTTTTTTTTTACTTGATTTCTTTTTAGTATTTGATTGTGTAAGGCTTTTCTGTAATCTTCTTTTAACATTTTTGATGAATGGCGATGAGTCCCTAAACAGTGCGGTTACTAAGCGGGTGTTGACTCACGAAGTTCACAGGCTGTAAGCCCGATTGCCACTTCACGATTTATTTTGATGTCCAATCACGTTAGCATTTGCATAACCAATTACGTATAATTGGATGCAAGTTTTCACTGAAGTAAAGCCCATTCGGGTAAAGTTAGTACTTGGATGGGAGACCAACGCAAAATCCCCGTGACGAACACATCTAATCTTTTTTTTTACTTCTCTTTTCTTTGTTGTATTTGGTTGTTAAAGGCTTTTTTCGAATTTTCTTTTATTCCTGTATTGTGAGGAATAGCGATGGAATCCCCAAACGGTGCGGTTAGGCTAAGCGGGTGTTGACTCACAAAGGCACAAAGCACTCTAGGCAAGAATGCCACCAATGTTAACGCCATTGTTGCGATTGTTGCGGTTGACCATTGCTCTTGCAAAGTAAAAAAAAAGCGACAAATGGGCCACAAACAGAATAACTGTACAATGAACATCAATTGTTTAAATTCAAGAAAATCCTACATTAGTTTCGTAATTCATGCACGCGCTGCAAGCCTACAATCTTACATTCACCAACTCAGACAGCCCCGATGAAAATATGGGTATTGCACTTACAGTGCACTACCCCCCCCCCTCCCTCCAAAAAAAAAGAAAAAAAAAAAAAAGAGTTGGTCCTTATTTTTGAGATCATCGCCCTGTAATGAAACAAACCCAAACAAAACAGACTTGCATAGACATTCAAAATGGTGACGCTCTATATCACTTCGCTCCTATTCCTTTTTCTCAAATGAGAAAAAAAAATCAATCAAAATTGGAGAAAACCACTTTAAGACTATTCACACAGAGGCATTTACTTGTGAGGAGAGCGTTTTACGTGGAGATATACACCCTTTTAATAAGGCTAATATATGCCGTTTTCCGCTAATGACGTCGAACTCGTGCTTTCAAATTTTATTCAGAAATGTACAAGGGCTTAAAACAACCAAAGAAATCGGAAAAGTTTTAGGCCTTTGTACATTTCTGAATAAAATTTGAAAGCACGAGTTCGACGTCATTAGCGGAAAACGGCATATATTAGACTTATTAAAAGGGTGTATAAGCGCAAGCATGAAGAACAAGCTTTACGAAGGTGAGTTCAACAAAATGTTTACTGTTAATCCAAACTCGATCTCCACGGGATCCCGCAGAATGACCCGATAGGAATCGAGTCGGAACACAAAAATTCACCACAGCACTTCTATTTTCCGTCTATAACTCACACTTTAAACATACATTTGTTTCATTAAATCTTAAGTGCAGCATCGCAAGGCAAACTTCCAATTTGGATCAAGTTCATAACTCGGGAAAGTCAAAATTCTCGAAAGTTTCAACACAATCTGCCAACACATCTGTCTTTAAGTAAAAAACACGATAATCTCTAGTTGATTTGGAACCAACTGACGTTCCCCCGACCTTTTGAACAAGTTGATAATGCATGCTCATCATTCAGTATTGGGTGAAAGAGCTTCTTGAGCTGAATTATATCATCAAACCTTTCAAAGTTGCTCATATAGTCATAAGTGAAAACACCTTTTCTCTTCAATGGATGAGTACTTTCCAAAAGCTTATTATTATTCAGTAAAACCTTCGTAAGTGTGATTCTTTACAACAGCATCAATTGTTTTGCTCATAAATTTAAAACTACAGATAAATCTCAATTTTAAAAAAAACTTTCCACCTCGAAAAGATACAATAATCTTTTTTGAAAAAGATATAAATCTTTCTTCAGTGTTGGCAATCCCTTAGCAACACAGTTTGATGATGGGCTCCAAAACCTTCCAGTCTCCTCTTCACCATAAAATACTTAAAACTAGCCAGTTTTTATAAAAAGAGGTGAATAATAACCAGAGAGGTTGTGAAGGGAAGTACCTTTGGCTTTCAATACAAAAAGTTGCATGCAAGCATTGGGTGATATTCCTCCATGCACAAATTTATGTGAGATGGCAGTGATCTCTCACTTCCTTTCTTTTTCATTATCCACAAAAAAGTCACCAAATATAAAATATCTGTTGATTTGTGTCTTTTAGAGTCATCTTTGGTAAAAATTATCTTTACTGGTAACTTATTACATTTGTGATAAATGCCTTCAGCCAACTTCTGAGCTCTTTCAACAAAATAATTGTAATGCTACCCCAATATTGCTTTTCTTTTTTTGGAGAAAAAATTGGTTTCATTTCAAAAGTAACACTTTTATCAACGCATTTGACATAGAGACCAAAAGCCTGGTAGTTCGTACTTTTCATAAATTTCATTGCAGCTGATTTGAGGGTTCCACTGCCACGTTGAAACATTCGTAATCAACATTACTACATCAAACACGGAACCATATGTTTTCTTCCGTGGTCGTTAAATGAGATCAATAATAACAGAAGCACATCAGCTTCTGATAATAACCAAGGAAACGGAAGAGAACGCATGCGAGCTAAAAATTTCTCAATTTCTAACCTTCGAATCCCATGTCTTCAAGGTAGCTTGCTTGCTTACCTGGGGAACTATTAAGTATTTTTCTGGAGACACTGAAAAATTTTTGTCTACAAAGCTTTTTGCGCTTCTGCAAACAAATTCAAGTTTACTTTTTTCATCGCCATCATCTCTGGCACTAAAAGTAGGAAATGCGAAAGTCCTCTTCAGTCGGTATAATGGAGCAAAGTTGTATTTTTAAGGTTCACGATTCAGCTTAAATTGTTTTAAAGCAATTCCTGCCGCTTTATATCTTGTTAGACTTCCTGAAGAGGTCAGCGCGATCTAAATCGGTAATTGACAGATCCATTGCTTTAAGCTGCACTCTGGTTCTTCGTAATTTTTTTAAAAAAATTGTTATTAAATTTCAGAATAAAAACTAGCGATCAAAAACGACCTTTCGATCTCCCTGAGATCATTTTCAAGTTGTAGAAAAAGCGAATGAAATATACAAATATAAGTAGAAATTAATGCGTGAGAATGTCCACCGATAAAATATGTAAGTAAATACAAGCGCTGAAATGTAAGTGCTGAAATAATAAAATATTATAGAAAACTATATAAATAACATTGCACGAATTGAATCTGACTGTTTGTTAAAAGTTAGCTTAAGCTCCTTTATAAAGAGCATTTCGTAGATCAGGCAGTCGAATTTACTTTGGCACTTTCTTAAGATCTTAAAATCACGATATATGTCACTTGGGACTGTTCCATGTGGCCTGCGAACGCAGACGTATTTCCGGCGGAGAGAAACGACCGCCGGAAATACGTCTGCATTCGTAGAATGCAAGTTGTCTTCGCGCGGAATTGGCCCGTGATCTCTGATCCTTGAATGGTAACACTATTCTGACAGGCGCTTCATTTACGTCACACGCTGGTGTGGAAATTGGATCGCCAGACACTTTCTTGGTGACAAAATTACTAATGGACAATTGTAGCAGTTCAAACGCAAGGAAACCAAATCATCATCAATTCAAATAGTCAAAACTTTGCTTGCTTGTAGCACAGCATTTGGAACGACGTCAACGCCTTGGCCAGTCAGTCAACAATGGAGTTTTCGGAAGAAATGGATAAATGGGGAAGTGCTTCTTGAAGAATTCGTAGAGTTTCCCCTGACAATTTACAACCTATGCAATGAAAATACTTGATTTTACCAAGTTTCATTAAGAATGATGCGAGGGGCTTTTGCAAGTGATCCAATGCGTTACCGCTGAGGTTTAGCCTCTTCACGTTTGGGACATTACTAAAAGACGTTTCCAAATCTTGCAGGTCATCTTCATTCAAATCCAAGTACTTAAGGGACAGATGTCTCAAATGCGGAAAAAAGCAAAGCTTTCTGGTTAGTGGACTGAGACTCCCACTAACACTGACATTGCTGAATGTCAACGCTTCTAATGGCATGTCTTTGTCTATTCTGCCAAAAAGGGCCAACATATCTTCAACATTCAAACTATCACCTGTGCCATGTAAATAAAGAGATTGTAAGGATGACAATCTCTGGAACAAAAGACCGAGCGCTGCAGCAACAGCTGGAGTTAGGTGGATTTCAAGTAGCGCCAGGTCAATGAGGCTCTTGTGCGCGATGCTGGAAACCAACCTCATGCTTGCTTTCTCAGAAAAGCCCCAATCAAAGGAAATAAAAAGTTCCGTGATGTTTTCAAAACTTGGCAACAATTCAGCGAGTTCTTCAGCTCCTTTTGAGATCAAGTGACAATCTAAGTGTAAATCACACTTGCTAGGGTTTGGAAGCTGTTGCAAAAATTCGCAAACACTGTCTTCCGAATCTTGAACGTCGATACTCATCAAATGGGTGCAATTTTTTATTACAGCACCAACATCTTTCATTGCAGAAAGTCCAAAACAACGAAACGTACTTAAGAACTTAAGAGACGTCTTTTGTGGAACCAAGCTTACCGACTGACACGGTAAAGCAACAGCCTGTGCACTCTCAGTGAATAGTCTGGCATGTGCATCACAACTCAGGTTCAAGTCTCTGAAATAAACACTGACATCACCGTCGTGGATATGAAGGATTGATGAAAAATGACACATCCTTTCACATTCAACGTCGAAGAACTTTCTCAAAAATACTCCGAGTGGAACATTTTCAGAATTCTCAGTTATCTTCATTGGGGCATCAAGGAAGTTTACTGCTTGTACCACCTTGTAAAGAGTTGCAAGGGCATCTTTAAATTTCAAAAACATTAAACAAGGATTAAAAATAAAAGTCCAGGAATTCACACCGGAAAACAGTAACGCAACGTGAGAAGGTGGTTCCGAGATAACTGTGATCCCGTCAAAGCATTCAACGCAAATTTTTGCAAGCGTTTCTTTTGACTGTACATCTTCAAAGCAATAAAAAACCAAATCACTAAAATCTTTATGTCTCCCAAAAACGTCAATCAATGGCTTGTATTTGTGGTCTTCATTAGATATCTCTTCTGATATATCAAGTGAAGGATCGTTTATTCTCACTGACTTCAAATGGTCAAACACTTTCGCTGCTCCTTCATCACTTAGTCCACATATGAATCGCAAAACGTTCTCGAACTCGCGACAGCTTTCCAAGGTTTGAGTGTGCTCTTCAATCAAACCGAGATTTCCATCAGGTATACATTTGTGAGTCACGTACCAGGCTGCTAAGAATTCTTGTATGCTCTTATGAATGAAAGAAACCATTTCTGTTGGTTGCAAGCTTTCTGTAAACTCAGTTACTTGAAGTAAACCAATGACAACACTGTCTTCATACAGAACTTCAGAAGAAAGTTTACCATACGGGAAGATGTGGTCATCGTTTAAAAGACACTCTAAGGCCAGCTTACCGATTTGATTGAGGATCTCTGAATTATCCTCTACTCTGCTAAAGCGAGGAGAGGTGTTCTTTCCTTGGTTGTGGCTTAAAACGTGCTGGACAATTTTTAAATATAAGCTCGTTTTGGCTTTCGACAAGCCTTCTGAATGTTTCTTCTTCCATAGCGTGCAAAAGAACAGCAAAAGTAAGGGAACTTTCGCAAGGCCTAACAGTTCGTTTTCTTCCAAGTGATCATACAAATCTCTGGCATCTCTTTTGTCACCAAGCTGTCGAGTTATGTACGTCAGTTTGTCCTCATCACTGAATCCTGTTATTTCTGCAAGCAGGTCTTGGAATTCTTGGAGTTCATCAGCTTTGGAAATTCGACTTGTTATCAACACACAGCAGTCTCTTAATTCTTTTCCACTGAATATGTCAAAGATTTGAGATTCTTGTCCACTGTGATACTCATCATAGCCATCCAGCAACAGAAGAACTTCATCTTGATGGTTGGTGATATAATTCAGAAGACCTTCCACTAACCATTTGTCTTCACGGGCAAAAAGTTTTGAGTTATAAATAACATCTTTGAGGCTTTGACATTTGGACACTTCCTTGAGGTGAACGAAAACAACAAGCTTGAACCTCCTCAGAACAGCTGCTTGTTTATCATCAGTCTGAGTGTTACCAAGTCGAGCCCAGTCGATCGCTAGCCTCTTCGCAAAAGTGCTTTTACCAATTCCTGTCTCTCCCTGCACAAGAATCCTCTTTGGATTATTTCCCTTACTGATTGGACTGAAGAGGTCACTGTAGTGAGCCATCTCAGACTGTTTTGACCCAGCTAAGGTGGTCTCCCTTTGTATTACACGCAGTCGGGTGTAGATTTGATCAATGTCTACAAGAGACAACCTGGACCAAGAAGACGTTCGCACTTTGGATGTTTTTTTGTAATGTTCTTGGAGTTTTGCTCGGTAGATTTCCTCACTGAAAGACTCTGATCATGCGAAAAAAAGTAAAAAAAGAGAAATGATCATTTCGGCCAACGTTTCGTTCAACACGCTGAACGAAGTCCTTGTCTCTTTTGGGAAGTATAACAGAAGGTTTTTTAATTGAAACTTCATCTTCACCGTCACTGCTTCATTCTCTCTTTTTTTTGTCACTATTACTATCATCGGAAAAATCATCATCATGATTATTATTATTGCACAGCTAATGGTGAAAGAGTTGGTATATTGAAGAAATGTTTCTTTTTTCGATGGTGACTTGGACTTGAAATTGCATCCATTGGAAACTCGGAAAAAATCGGAGTTCCAGATGGGATCTTCGTGATCTAGTCGGATGCTCTAACCACTGAGCTACTGTACACTATGGTGAGCAAGGGTTAAATGTGGGTCTCTTGACTAGAACTGCATCACGCAGTTATAAAGTCAAATAACGATGTAAACTTAGGTGGTTGACTTATGCTTGGAAAAAAGTCAGAAAATTCTTCATACATTTACATTTACCGGGGTTGACATTGGACCACCCCCTTCACTATAATTGCAAAATGACATATTATCTGAACATCAAGTCATCTCTTACGACCTTCGGGTACTCATTGTCAGTTGTATTTCAACTATTCACATCAAAAACTCGTGTCAAAGGTATCATGTTTATCATCATAATCATCATCATCAGGCAATAAAGGAAGTGGGTTACTTCTCGCCTTTGCTTTTAACATACAAGTTTGTGTCTTTTACCAGCAAGGCCTACACAATTTTATTCTCAAGCAGAGCTTAAGACTCTTCTCAACCTACCCTGGATCTCTTTTAGTTTGTCCTGAGTGTGCACTCCTTGTGTCTTCAGCATCTCTTTATTATTGAAAAAAGAAAACGAAATGAGGAAAAAAAGATACAAACGAGCCAAGCCAACAAAACCAGCAACTCACAGTAACTCAGTAGGAATAATTGACTCAATTACCTAAAAGGAATTTCCACTCCAACAAAATTAACATTAAACCTCAGGAAAAGATGTCTATACAATCAAACTTTCCTGAACATTAAAGAAAAGTCGAATCCGAAATAAATAAATTTCAGTATTGCCTCCTCTGTTAAAATTTCCTGGCCATCTTTAATAACTGTGACATTTTACAGTTGCCCTAACGTTATTATACAAAAGCCCTTTGTATCAGAACCATAAGGCAACTGTTTCAC
>NC_090895.1:44848833-44851333 GCF_036669925.1 Montipora capricornis | reverse complement strand
GACGAGCTCCTCAGAGACTTGGGCTAGTAAGATGAAATTACAGCTTGCCCGAAAGCTGATGCTTGGAATTTCGTCTCATCCTGTGGGAGTCAATGGTTTAAAGGGATGTAGAGGTTGCTAATGCTGGAATTCTTCTTTTTTCTTTATTGCTTATCTCTTCTTCCAACCTCCTCATCTGTCAGCTGTGCACCTTGGACCAGCCAATAGAGCTCTCCTTAGTTAACATTACTTAGTGTCCTTAGTTAGGCATTTTTCAGCATTCTGATTAGATGATTCACTCGTTACAAATGCCACGCATCTCTGGTGCTCTGGCTCAGAGTTCTCTTGCATGTGGGATAGAATAGGTTCTGTTATTTTGTTTTAAATTTAGTCCATTTCCACTTCAAACAGCCATCCATTACCTGAAACTCACCAAGTTGTTCTCAAAAGGCAAGCATGCATTTCCGAGAGCCTCTTTTAACTGGTGTCAGGCCCATGAGATAGCATTCAAAGACAATCTTGTTCAACCAGTTTTCCAATTCTCTTGCAGTATTTGGATTATAACCCGGTTCTCGCTGCAATCCCCCAGAAACAGTGCTGGGTAAGGCACTCTGACACGGTGTTCACTGTTTTCTGAGGGTCGTTCTCTATCAGGGTTGATGCCCTTAGCCTCCTGCTTAAAAACCTATAATCCTCGCCAAAAATCCTTGAAACACCCCTTTCCCCTGGACAGTGTTGAGATGATATTTTACCGTTTGGCTAAAACAACATTGAAGAAGGGAGGGGGGCGAAAATGGTGTGAGAAGTGTTTCAAGATGTTATTATTATTATTATTATTATTATTATTATTATTATTATTATTGGTAGTTACACAATTAATGTACAAATGCAGTAATTAAACAGTCAGATTTTCCAATGATGAAGTTTACCTTGGTTACAGTGTGGCCATTCTTGGAAAACAACAGGATCATTGAGCATATTTGCCACAACAGAGGCTGCCATAGTGCTTGCAAAAGACATCCACTCACTTCGTGACAGCTGGGTTTGATTAACAAAACTTGCTACACCTTTTACTACCACCCACTCAACTTTTTCATCATAGGCTGCAGCAAAAACACCTGAAGATAAGGACGAAAGAAATTTTTAGGGAAAGGTCTTCAAGCAACACTCTGTTGATTCACATCTCCAAGTCAATCATTGAAACAGCAGCTTCAAGTTGACTATTATTCTTTCTGGCTTTAAGTTTTTTAAAAGATAGTTGTGACACTTCACAGCCATTCTATTCTCCTCATATGTTACAACAACCACGTTTTTTAGATTCAAATGTTCCTCAGACAAAGTGACAATTTCTTCCATTCTATCAACACAGTATTATGTCTTGATTACCCCAACACAGTGAAATGAACCTAAGTCAACCTTGGAGATAATCGATTTCAATGGAAGCCGTCTTATTGATGCCCTAAAATAAGCTTTTACACCTTTCTGACATGAAAAAAAAGTTCAGCAAACACATTGCTTAGTTTAGTATTTCCTTGGAAAGCTTAAAGTTTCATTGACAAAAAAATGAAGTAAAAGAATTAAATAACTTTAGGATTTTCTCAGATTTGTCTAATACAAATTAGTTAAGGGTTTATTACCATTCATCGTTAAAACTACACATATTACCTTCCCCTTCTGTTTCAACAGCAATTGCTTCTGGATATTGAAAATGAAGATCATCCCATCCACACTTTACTGCCTGTGTTTGGCTCAAAATATCACTATCACAGTGTACTTTGACTTCCAATTCATCTCGATTTTCCAAAGGAGCGATCCATCCACAATGTGCATCCCTAACAAGACTGCCAAGATGTCGACTCACAGGAGTTTTGAATCCAGCTGGTGTTGTTAACTTAGAAGATACAACTACATCTCCTAGTTTGATTTTATCTGAGCTTAAACCGCTGCAAGTTCCCACTGAAAACACAGCCTTGGGCCTCAAGGCCCTGACGGCATTCTTTACTGCTGTTAATGATCCCCATGGGACTGCTGCACCTTTGAAACATTTCATTAATGCAACTTTAAGCTTCTTTTGGTCACCCGCATTACCAGTGTATCCAAAATAGATCGGGCCAACTTCTATGTTGTAACTTTTGAAAGGTTGATCCAGAAATGAGAAACAACTCAAGAACTCACAATCCTCCACAGTCAGCAGCAAAACATCAATCGGCAGGTCAGCACATCTCCAGGGCTTGCTGGTGTTTGGAAGATCATTCAGTTTTGGGGGCTTGACACTGAGCTGTGGGGGCATGCCATAACAGTCTTCCGGAACAGCCAAACAAAGTTTCCTTTTCTTTCCAACTAAGATTTAAAAAACGAAGCAAAATCATTTATTATCTTGACTAGTTTAGCTAAATAGTAGAAATGCTACTGAGGGGAAGGGAGATGTTCACTTACGTTTGCGGTAATTTAACGACGGTTCGAGCATGGAATTGAAGGGAGATTTTAATAGGTCCTGAGCAGGGACAGTATAAATCGTGGA